>NC_057800.1:99995972-100122097 GCF_018294505.1 Triticum aestivum | reverse complement strand
ACAATGACAGCAGAAGGGTGACAACTCGATCTGATCATAATCTGTCAATTGGTTTGTCTCTCAAACATTGTGTCTCCGTGCCTTGCTCGGTAGCCCCCTCGATATGTAGACTTATCGCGCGTGCACAGATGTAGTTACGATGACGCTAAACCTAGTGTGCCTTGTTTTTACCGACCTCATGTGATAGTTTTCACCCTGTTCTCTGTTAATTAACAAGGCAACCCTTTCTTTGTTACTACTAGTGAATCTGAAATCATTCGGGGCAGACATAAAATATATCACTTCAACCCAATTATCGCAGCAACTATTTTAAAAGAAATTAGCTAGCTGCCCGTGCGTTGCACGGAACATAAACATGCATTTGTATGAGTAGTTTATCTTGTGAGAGAAAAGGTTGAACGAGGGAAGGCCTTATTTGCGAACATGGAGAGACGTGTGGGTATATTTTTGCAAAATTTCCATAGTTTCTTTCCTATCCGTTAGATATAAATCCGACGGCCTATATTGCAGGATGGCACGCACACCATCATCACCAACTCTTTTTCTACTCCCTCCGTCCGAAAATACTAGTCATCAAAATGGATAAAAAGAGATGTATCTAAAACTAAAAATACGTCTAGATACATTTCCTTTTATCCATTTTGATGACAAGTATTTCCGGACGGAGGGAGTATTTGTCTTTTTAGAGATTTCAACAAGTGACTATGACCAGACCTTACCAACATACTCAAAAAAGTAGTCCATAATTTTGATGTTACCCTCTTTTCTTGGCGGTGCAGTGTCATCTAGATACCTCATAAATAAATCAAGGACAAATCTGACCCCTTCCTGAAAAGACATATGGAGCAAAATGAGTGAATGTACACTCTAAAATATGTCTACATACACATTCGTATGTGGTAGTCCATTTGAAATCTGAAAAAGACAAATATTTAGGAATGAATGGAGTATATATAAGAGTAGACATGGAGATATATCTCCAGCATGGTCTACAACAAAAATGTGATGGGCTGGTTAACGCGGGATGCTCGCAACGCGATGACATGAGTTCGAATTCTGTCTAACTTTGTATTTTTATATTATATATTACTCTACTTATTTAATATATACTTCTTTCCCTACTGTACTGACAGTGGAACCCATAGAGTACTTGGAATACAATATTAAGGATGGATTTGTTTCTTTTTAACTTTCTGTACAAAGTTGTAGCCACCGTGCAAGTCACGTGTACAATGTACATGCAATTAACTTTTTATAGAGGGACAATCATACAGGAAATTAACTCAAATGGATTGGATGTCACCAGCATAAAGAGCATCTACAAAGGCAGCCAGAAAATTTCCTCCCGCTTCCTTAAGCGGAGGACGACATCAAACGCCAACGACATACATTTTTACAACTCTAATCAACCAGATGAAATTCGTGCAAACACGGACTGATTTCATATAAGCATGAAGGATTTCGTATAAAAAGCCAGATCTTCATATAAACATGATGGATTTCATTACATTTATGAACTAAGAGGTGCCAATCCGGCTCTCTTGTATAATTAATACTCCCTCCGTCCGGAAATACTTGTCCTAGAAATGGATGTATCTAGACTTATTTTAGTTTTAAATGGCCGCCCGCGGATCCCTTTGTCTTCCTCATGTCCGTCAGACACTTGCAGAGTCGACGGAGGTCCTCGGAAGAGACGAAGCAGCAAAGAAACCACCTAAATCCGCGGTCGTCGCCTCGGCGGTGGCCTTCATGGGTCCCAAGTGGCGTCCGCCTCCCGTGTTCTACTTCTCCTCGATGATGGCGGCGGACACGAAGAAGCTGGCCACCTTCTCGTCGCTCTCCACGCACCCGGCTACTGTCTCTGCCTGCATGGCGCTGCTGCAGGCATGGGAGGCGCGCCCACAGACAAGGGAGATGCGGTACAATGCGGCAGCAACGACGCCTGTACTGGCGTGCTCGCCGCCGTGCCGGTGCGGAGCAACTCGCCACTCCTCATCGAGCTGAACTGGAGCGGCGAGTTGCTGAACCACACACCTGCTTGGGGCGGCAACTGGCTCCATCGGGCCAAGCAAGGTTGGTGAAGCACCGAGCGGCCTCGCCCATATCCGGAGGGCTTGGCGGGCCACCCAGCCGGGTAATATGCCGGTGAACGGCTCATCGGAAGCCATCGGAAGAGTGGAGAAAATGGTGAAGGAGGATATGGGGAAGCGGCGGAGGGGTGCGATTCTTGCCCGCTGTCTGTCTGGCCTCGTGTAAATAGAGGGCGGACGGTAGGAGCTTGGCCGGCGTTTGGCCTCGTTTAAACTGAGGGCAGACGGGAGGAGCTCGGCCGGTGTTGCGTTTAATTCCATCCCGCCCATGAACGGACGTGTGGCCGGACTAGGATTCTCGGTTTGCATGCGGGTCTAACGGAGGGGTTTAATGGAGGCATTGGGCGTGCAGCGGGCGGCGCAGTACTATTCGATTTGACAGCAGTAATGAGCCGGCAAATCACAAAGGCCCTCGCCTCTCGTGAAACCGACCGAGCTAGACTGCCCCGCCCTCTAGCCTTTTAAAAAATGTATATACTCCACTTTTGTATAGTAGTACTATTAAAAAGGCTTGTCACAATAATAGTGTCCAGCATAAGTGCACAACCCACCCCTCAAATAAAACTAAGCACCCTGGAATTCTTTGACAAAACTAAGCACCCTGAAATTCTTTGACAACTAAACTGCTGGCTATATGATGTTGGCCATATATATTGTACGTATATAATGTGAAGAAACGAGTGGTTTTCGTAAGATGACTTAATACTCACCTAGACGGAGGGAGTATTCGATTTGACAGCGGGCGGCGCAGTTCCCGATACGGCTTTAATGCAGACGAGGGAGGGAGTAGCGGTTCCCGATATGTTGAACGGCCAATGCATCCTCCTTCAATTAATGCATGAGGGAAGTAATGGGAGGAGGTCCGGGAAAAGAGGCTGCACGATGTGAATGCAATGCAGTTTGCCCTCATTGCCCTTATATAAAGGCGCCCCTCCATTCCAATGCATCTACCACATCGTACGCACCTAAGCATTTGCCTAAGCACCTACACTAAGCGCAAAAGAGCTCACTCCAGACCCATGGCGGCGATGCGCGTGAGCGGCCAGCGGCTGCGCCAGATGGTCCACGACGCCGGCCTGCGGCATGGCGCCGAGGATCGTCTCGAGACGGTGTTGGAGACCGCTGGTGGATGGCCGCCGTCGACGCCAACTACGACTCTCAGTTGGACCAGATGATCGTTGACACTAGCAACAAGTTCACCGTCATCAAGAAGCTCGCGGATGACATCGCCGTACTCCTCCAGCCCGCGCGCCCGGGCTCCTCATTGCCTGCCACCCTAATCGGCCTCCATGGCCGGAACCTCTTTCAAGCACTGGTGGCCCTGCGACTGCCCGCCGACGCCACGAAGGATGTCCACCTGGAGGTCGCGCTCGCCGCGAGGCGCCTCGCCCTGCAAGAATTCGTCGACCTACACATCCACGTGTACGAGCAAATCATGTACATAGGTATCTACAAGGCCAGTGAGGACGCTACGACGTTGGCCTTCCTCAACCGGCTGGAAGCCTTGGATGCCTTTGCTGAGAAGCACCTCGACCTCGCCACAAAAGCCGCCGCTCCTTAGCCGCCGGTCGGTGGCCCGGCGCACTAAGTTGAGGAGGAGGAGGAGGTCGTACGTTCGTGGATCCATCTTTCTTCTTGCCTTCTGTAACCACCACTGCGATCGCATCATCGTGGCCTTAATTCTTATTGTGCTGTTGCATTCTCGTTCCAGTCAATACCGACATGTGCGATCCCTTTGCTTAATTATATGCATCACTGTAACTAGTACTCCATCCGTCAATTTATAAGTTGTGCTTACCTTTTCCATCAACTTCGTGCAACGCGCGGGCATCTTGCTAGAAACACTACTCCCTCCGTCTAGGTGAATAAGTCATCTTAGATTGTGTATGTCATGTGGGGCCTTAGTGTAGCTTGCCTAAGGTGTGGCTTGAACCAAACACTCACCTAAGTTAATCAAACTTGCCTAACCTTACATTCCACGAGATTTTGCCACATGTTAGAATCCAGAAAGCTCCACATGTAGAAGCATAATGCACAAACCACCAGAATCTCATGCGTGCAATGCACGTGTACCTTACTAGTACTAGTTGGTAGGAGTAGTAGTAAGAAACAAATTCCAGTTTTGGCACGAGCTCGTACTGCGGGAGCACCACAAGGCCTGCCGCAGGAGTTACATTTCCCTCTCGGGGCCCACGGGACCGAACTTCAGTGGCTTAGTGCCCGGCCTATGAGTCAATGACATGCGGACCTTAAATGCGGCTGGCCCACATGTCATTCTCATGGTGGTGGCGTGGTTCGCGACTCACTCGTTCGAGATGAACCGGCCGGTGGTGGCGTGGCCGTGGCGAGGGTGCCACAGCTGGGCGTTGGGGCGTTATGAGGCGTAGATGGCCACACCGGCGGGTACTACCTATAGTACATAAGTACTCCAGCTGAGGATTGATGCCCAGGACGAAATGTGTCACAGCCCTGGATGAAAATTCGATGGTGCGGGAGTACGGATCGGAGCACAGTAGCGGAGCAGGCAAACCGCGTCCAATCAGGTGTGTCTGTGGTAGAAAGTTGATGGTCGCCGCAGTTCAGCTGGCCCGCATGTCATGCACACAAAGGCAGAGGAGCGGTGGGGCCGAGAGGGATGAGGGGCACGTCGGGAGGATGAGGATCCCCTGACGCGAACAATCCTACCATTCTGTCACTGACATGTGGGACCCATAAGCGTGGGTCCCACCTGTCAGCGAAGGAAAGGCAGGGCAAGGCAGTGATAGCCACGTCAGAGGATCCATGTCCATGTCGGGGGACGTCGTGGCATGGGTTGGAGCGGCGTCATGGGAATCGCGGTGTGGTGTGGCAGTGGTAGAAACAAGAAACGTGATGGTCGCCGTGGTTCAACTTCCATGGACAAGCTGTCATGTCTGCTGACACATGTATATCAAAACTAGAGTGTTTATATTTCAAGCACGTGAACAAGTATTATTCTACTACTTTGGATCCATTGCAACGCACGGGCCAGCACATTGGTAGTAGTAGTGTCCATCTCTATCTCTAGAGGCCTTCCCTCGTTCATCCTTTTCTCTCACAAGATAAACTACTCATACAAATGCATCTTGATGTTCCGTGGAACGCACGAGGATGTTTCCTTGGGGGTCTCTCCAGCGCGGCGTGGCCGTAGTTGCAAGTTGACGCCCCTTGAGATGCCGACGTTGAGGGGCACTCGGATTTCCTCCGATGAGCAGGTAAGATGAGTTTGATCACGTAGTAAATGCATTCTAAAGACTACTTCCGTGTCCATTTCCTAATTCTCCCCCTGCCCACTGTTTCACAGGTTAGGCTCGGTGCGAGTGGAGATTGGCTTGCATATGTACGGGAGGGTACCAACATCAATTTGCACAACATTTACAACGGTGAAACCGTTCCCGTAGAACCTTTGTCCAACATTGGGATCAGCCATGCAACGGGCCACCGCATGAATTGGTACGATGGAACCACGGTGAGATTGAATAAGATAGCACGAACCTTGCACATGGCGGTCAAAGGCGGACCATGCTGTCTGCGGCCGATTTGTTGCCGTACGAGTAGGAAGACGCTGTGCTCCTTTCTAACCGCATCTTCGCGGTGACAAACCAGGGGACTTATTTTGTATGGGACACATCCTACGATATACTCCCTCTCTCCCAGTTTATTTGTTTTGAATCTTTTCGTTTTATAAGTTTCAAATTCAAATTTAGAGCTCCCCATCACATGTTGAGATTACAATGTCCATTAAATCGTTGCGTGCATGTATAGTAAAGAAACAAATCTCGAGTTTGGCACGAGTTCGTGCTGCGGGAGCACCACAAGCCCTGGCGCAGGAGTTACATTTCCCTCTCAGGGCCGTCGGGACTGAGCTTCAGCGCCTTACTACACCTACCTTTGAGTCAATAACATGTGGACCCGATAGGTGACTGGTCCACATGTAATGCTCCCGTAGGCAGAGGGGCAGTGGGGCCAAGAGGGGTGAGCCGCAGGTCGGGGGACGTGTGGTTTCATGGGTTCGAGCGGCATCGTGGGAATCGCGGGTGGCTGTGGTAGAAACTTGATGCTCGCCGCATTTTAGGTGGCCCACATGTCATGCACACAAAGGCAGAGGGGCGGTGCGGCCGAGAGGGGTGAGGCGCACGTCGGGGGGCGTGGTGCCGTGGGTTGGAGAGGCGTCGTGGGAATCGCGAGATGAAACGTGATGGTCGCCGTAGTTGAACTTCCATGGACAAGCTGTCATGTCTACGGACACATGCACTGCATACCGATCACTGGAAGGAGTAGCAGAGAAAGCTATATATGCGGATAAATAGTTCCTTATAGTCAAGCGGACCCACGCTACTACTCTGTTCCAAAGACATGCACACCATCGAAATAGTCCATCTATATCAATATACACCGAGAGGGAATAATTTTTTTACAAGAGAGGAAATAGTTCATCCATCCATAATGCCCTCCTGCTGGTGCAGCCTTTTCTTCTTCTTCTTCTTCTTCTTCTTCTTCTTCTTCTTCTTCTTCTTCTTCTTCTTCTTCTTCTTCTTCTTCTTCTTCTTCTTCTTCTTCTTCTTCTTGTTCTCATTCTCTGTGGGAGACGGCTTCGCAACAAGCTCTTTGGACCTTGCAGCTATCTCGAAACTCACACGGGCATCGAGGGCAGCATATTTTATCCGCTCGTACGTCAAGGGATAATTCTCCCATCCAGACGACCTTAATGCCACCGTCTCGTCACCCTTCTGAAGATTTGTACCGAGCACAAAATTTGCTACGTCGAATAGGGATGGTGTCTGTTTATCACAAACTTCTACAGGAATTTTGATTCTGGTTTGTAGGTCAGCGATGCTATTCAAATCAAGGTTGTACGGCTCCAGCTTCTGTTTGTCCCCTTCGATGGCTGCCCCACAGAAGTATACGTCCTCCCGAGACAAGAAATCGTGAAGCTCACCTGGTATGGAGGGCGAGTGTATGATGTGGTACACCAAAACTTCATCTTCGAGGCACAGCTGAAGGACGGCGGCGCGCTGGATCTTCCCAGGGGCACGCTCCGTGTACTCTGCGTCGAGACCGATGACCCTCGTCTCTACCTTTTCGAGGGAGTTGGATACATTGTTGATCCACTGCCGAACAACCCTTGGGTGGACGGTGACGGTGGCAACTATGCGCATCGAGCCTTCGACGAGGACATGTTGGACGCTAAAAACCTGCATCTCGATCTCTATCGCCATTTGGAACCGCTGGAACGGAGGGCTATGGTTTGGAGAATTAGGATTAGATGGCTAGTCTAACTGAAGTAGTAGATGATTATTTAAAGAGGTTAAAACAATGTGAACGCAGTGGGGTTTGGATGCAAATGAAGACGAAGGGGAGGTGAAGAAGCCGAGGAGAATCGGTTCCCGATGGAGAAGTAAATGGGAGAAGTGGCATGCAGGCAGTTGATTAGACGGCTAGGTAGACTAAACGAAAAGGCTATGCGGGTAGACTGATGAGTCGTACCTGTTCGTGTACGTGCCCATCCTTCCTGATAGGTGGGACCTATGCAAACAGATAAAAAATGTGTCGTAGTTTTTTTTGAGCGCGTGAGTGGGAGACACAACATTCTCTGGTTAAGGAATACTCCCTCCGTTTAGGTGAGTATAAGTCACCTTATGAAAATCAGGTTTTCCCAAAACCTTTAGGCGTGGAGCATTAACTTCCTGCTCGATCCCCTCCCAGCCTCGTTAGCCAGCGTTCTCTTCCTCTGCTGCCGCGTTCTACCTTTCCATTTTTCCTCTTCTCAAGTGTGGAACGATCTGCATGCCGTCCTTGATGCACCAGAACGACCACTGCATGCATCGCGGCAGAGCGTTGATTGGGCATGCACGAGAATTTGGTTCTGCTCGCAATATGGATGATACCTGAACGATGAAGTGAACAGGCATGCTAGCACGGGAGACCTATTTACGCTATACAATACTGGAGTACTCATGTACCTACTAGTAGTAGTAGTAGTACAACTGTGGTACACTTGATGGTCAAAATACTATTCATCCGGTCCTCACAGTGAAGTGACAACACCCTGCGCCTGACACTAGTCCAGGCGGCGTGTTCGGGTTACCAAAGTCAGCCTCACCCTGTGCACAGTGCAGTCTGTCACCGCCGCTGTACAGCACATTGGCGCCTCGCCTCGTCTCCCTCTCCGCTCCCATAGCACCACTCCATCTCCATCTCCTTCTCCGTCTCCATCTCACTGTGCCCCCGTGTACCGTCGCCTCACTCGCCTCCCCCAGTACCACTATTCCCTCGCTAGCCGCTCCAGCACCGACATCCTTCTCCCCCGTAAATCAAGCCCCCTTCCAAACTCCACCATGGCCGAACGCGAACCGCGCAGCATCCATATGAGCCGCGATTGGAGCAATCTCCCCAGTGACATCCTCGACCTCTGTTGTTCGTGTATGGATATGTTGAGCGCCCTGCGGCTGGCTGCATGCTCGAGGGACATGCACACGGCCATCGTCGAAGCGAGGCCTAAGCTTTTCAAGACACCCTGCTTGCTGCTATCTGGTCTTGCGAGATTGGCTCACCATGATACGGAGGCGTGCATGATGCCCCTCGACTTCAATCCGATCTCCATTAGCCGAAACTTCTTTGCAGGTATGTAGTGGGTCGCCGTACATCATTTCCCTCGACATCGATCCGATCACCATCGCCCGAAACTTCTTGGCAGGTATGTACTGGGTCGGCATGAACTCCCACTGGATGGCTGCCTTCAGAGAAGACGGTAAAAAGTTGGTGCTCGTGAACTTCCAGACCTCCCATGAGATTATCCTTCCTCCGTTGGATTATATAGAGTATTACCATCGCGGTCCAAGTCATCTAGATTACTACGTCAGTTGGACGGACCTTGTTTTGCAGAAGATTGTAATCTGCCAAGTGCCCACACGACATGCGAATTACGCAGACTTCAAGCTAATTGCCTTGTTCGACCGCGGACTCGCCTATCTTTACGCCGGTGCCTTCTTTAGCTGGAGACAACTCGGCTCGCAGTGGATCATCGTCAAAGCTGATACACACTTCTGTGATGCTATTGAACACAATGGCATCATCTACGCGATCGACAAAGCAGATGGCACCACGTATTGCTGGGACGGCGCGTGTAAGTTGTTTCCTCTCATGTTAATGATGACGCCATGACACTGTTTGAACTTTTTGTGATGATTGGCATATCTCTGTTTGAGCAGAATTTGAGTAGAACTATGGCAATGTATTAGAGACGCCGTAAATCAGCTATATTTGGAATGAGTTAATTCATGCGATTGTGACCATGTCATTACAGCCAATTTGTACCCTGAATAATCAAACGGTTAGGAATATATGGATATTATCCTTATTTTACAGTAATCTATATACTACTACTAAATATGAGTGTGTATCAATGGCCATGTTAGTTTCCTCATTTTCATGATGTAGAAACATGCACCACACTGTTGGTTTCATCTAACCATACATTAGGGAAGTAAATGTGCATATGGAGAACTCTATATTTGGAAGTAGTGAAATCCTGCAATGCTTACCATGTGTACATACCTATATTCGCCCTTCAGCAATCAATGGCTAGAATAATATCCTCACAAAAATTTTGCCCACAGAACACGAGTATATAACAATGCATGGTCTGTTAGTTACCTTGAAGAATTTGTTTGTGAGGACAGAACATGATTACATAACATGCATGACATGGTAGTTTCCTGTGAAGAATCGATTGCGAGATAACATGAGTATAACCATGCATGGCACTTCTATATTTTCGAACCCAGTATACATTTCCCTGTATTTTCCTCCCAGTTCCAACAGGGACATATCAATGTTGTTTCTTGCATTATCCTACTCATACTCTGAACAATGCTGATCTTACATTAACAATGCCTGTCCTTTTTGATATGATGCAGTGTCCCTACAGTTACTGCCCTTTGTAATCACACCACCTTTGCCAAAAACAGGGAAGCACAACTGGTTCCTCGCTCGATCAGACGACGGCAAAAGACTGATGATCATTCGGACACATGAGCCGGAAAAGTTATATTGCAAAAACCCCACTGTATACAAGCACCGTGTAATACGTGAGTATCCGGACAGTGGCTGTTACGTCTATGAGCAGGATACCAGCTTGTTGGGGCCTTTAGGATTTTTTAGTTGGAGGCGGGTAAACAGCCTTGGTTCACACTCTCTGTTTCTCGGACTCAATTATCCGATTAACCAGGAGATCACCGTTGGCAAGGACCTTGATGGCAGAGAGGCTCTGTTTGCTATGGAAAACTGTGTCTACACGGCGAGCCCTAGGAGTTCGGGAGCAAACTCCCCTGATTGTCAACGATACAGCCTGCAGCCAAAAGAAGGTGAGAATGACAAAGGCATCCGGATTAACTTTGATCCTTGGATGTCTCAATTACGACAGGCAGTGATGTGGTTCGAGCCTTCAGGTTGATAGGTAATTGGGCTGTTGCATCGAAAGGGTGGAGTACTGGTGTCTCCGGATCACTGGTCGCTGAAGCGGGGCTGCAAATTATGATGGTGTTGGATCATCTCTTCGAATGACTTTGTTGTCTTTGCTGCTGGTTCTGGATGGGTAGTTCTTTCTTTTGTTATGCATATTCCTTGTCATTTGGTCATCCTCGTCTATGTCACTCTTACTATGTAATAGTTGCTTCTGTTTAGAATGTCATTCTCGTCTGGATCACGAGAGTCTGAGCGCTGCAGATGGGTGCGTTTTGGTGGTGTAGCAAGACTTCTTATGAACTATCATGTCTTGCTGTTTATGTCAGTAGTAGTCACTAGTCAGTGTTTGAATGTTGTATATATCGTTGTTTCGAACTGTTTATTGTCTCGAACTACTGGTGGGCTAAATGAGGGCATCACCATTCTCCAGTGTTCAGAGTATATCTCCTTTTTTCAAGTTATATAATTTGAGCTCAGTGTCTTTTCGATGATGTACACTTGTTTGGGCCAGTGAGGTGTCGTTGAATATGGGCCGAGTAGTAACGCAATGCCAAACAGGTCAATTATGACTCTCAGGCCGGGCTCTCAAAAGATCCTGAAAAAAAGGCCGGGCTCTCCAAAAAAGAATGAATAAGGACTCTTAGGCCGACATGTGGGCGCCACCGGTGTTTTCGTGCGCTTGCGCGCCGAGAGCATATTGGCGCGTGCTCGAAATTCATGCTACCTTTTCATCCGCAGTCTCCCGCCCCTCCCCCACCTCTGGAATCTCGATTCCTACTCCAGTTCCCCCAAATCCCCCTCCTGTACTCCCTGTACTCAAGCGCACTATCATGTCGCCGGTCAACGCGGATCTCCGAGCCGGAGATCCTGAGGTCCGTCCTGCCTTCGGTCGCTGCGTGCTGTCGCTCAACAGTGGCATGGCGGCGCTTGACGACCAGTTTGCCGGCAAAGTGCTGATGGTAACCATCAACGGCGACCGGCCTCCCGTCTCGCCGGATGACCTTGTCAAAGCTCTTGGCATTGCGCACGGCATCCAAATAAGTGACTTGCTCGTCGAAGTCTGTCCGCCACCGGCTGATTTCTTCGTCAGGTTCCGGACAACTTTCGACTGCAGTCGTGTGTTCGAATCTTCCCGGCGTTTGTTCTGCGATGGCGCGCTGGTGAGCTTTGATCGGTGGCACCCAGGATGGGGCTCGGTGCCCTCTGAGCTTGAGTTTTTAACAAAGCTTACCTTCCACGGCATGCCTCGACGTGCTTGGAACAGCGAGTCCATGAACGAGCTTATCAACGACCTTGGAGGTGAGCTCGTAAGTATGTTTGTTCCTCCAGACAGCTGGGCTCTGACGGTTATGGCATGGATGAAGAAGCCGTCCACCATACCGAAGGTGATTGGTGTTGAGATACCGGTGCAGGAACCGGGGTTGTACTATTCGTCGCCACCAAGGCCGCCGCGGACCACGTTAGGGATGTACCTGTATCGAGTGTTCGTGCATGTCGAAGAAGTGGTCAATCCATCAATCGAAGTCCTGCCGCCGCCGCTGGTGCCAGGGTCCGTCGACGACGTCCATTACAGGAGTCAACGTCAGACTTTCCCCGTGTTGCTCGGAACGATGGATGGCACAGGGCCTACTCCATCGCGCGGCGGAGGCCACTGCTTCTTTGGGAGAAGAGGCAGGGCTGGCTGCCTGGATGTGCTCTAATTTGAGGTAACAACTGAATCTTGTCAGATACTAGTTAAATCCGAGCTATGGGTGTGAAGCACTGATATGCCAGTACATTTGATTGTGACCTGTTCTAATTTTGTACCTGAACTTTTTTAGAAAGGGTTGTACGTCAACTTAATGTGCTAGGAGAACTTATTGTGTTGTCTGTCTGTTTTCTTTGCACAACATTCAAGATATTTCCCCGTCATTGATAAAGACGATGAACCGTTATGTACGACTTCGTTGGTTTCAACATAGCCCTTCCCGTAGCGATCCACTGCTTCCATCCTGATTGTGCCGCCTGCGTGAAATTTTTGTATGCAAGTTCAGTGTGCTATGATGTTCTATATGATTGTGTCAACTATATAAGTTTTTACTGAGCATCAGCAATGCATATGGCTGAAAGATGTATTTACGAGCATCGGCCAATGGGTCTCTCTCTCTCTCTCTCACACACACACACACGCACACGCACAAGTGGGACCCGTTGAATTATTTATTTGCTCGTGACAGCTTTTAATTAGGTTCCACTGTAATCTAACTTTTTTCTTAAGTTATTAATTGAGCTCAGTGACTTCAAAAAGTTGTACAGAAGCCTTGTTTGGGCCTTTCCGGCGTCGCTGAATGTGGGCTGAGTAACCATGTTAGG
Organism: Triticum aestivum; assembly: GCF_018294505.1. Lineage (NCBI taxonomy): Eukaryota > Viridiplantae > Streptophyta > Magnoliopsida > Poales > Poaceae > Triticum > Triticum aestivum. The sequence goes on along the minus strand of NC_057800.1, from coordinate 100,109,171 downwards.
TTGTACTGTACTACACAGGCCTTTTTTCGCTATTTTTTAAATAATACATTTTTTAATTAATTTTCATAAATATTACGCTGGGTAAATTTTTTCAAAAATAATACACCGTCGGCCCGCTGCAGGCCGACTGGGCCTAGTCGGCCCACAGCAGGCCGATTGGATTCCAGTCGGCCTACAGCTGGCCGACTGGCCCCTGTCGGCCCACTGTGGGCTGATTGGGTCCTGTCGGCCCACTGTGGGCCGACTGGAGCTAATTGGCTCGCTGTGGGCTAATTGTTTTTGCAAAAGTGTTAATCATGTATTTAAAAAATATGTGTATTGTGACCTCCTCCGCTCGCTGTGGGCCCACTGTTGACTAAAAAATATGTTTTAAAAAGTGTTAATCATGTATTTAAAAATTGTTAAATGTGTGTATAAAAAATGTTCCTTATCTATACAAAAATTTAAATGTGTGTATAAAAAATAGCTTTTTTTCAACATCAGCAATGCAACTGGGCCGACAGTTGTACACAATATTCGGGTCAACTTGTTATTCTCCGCCCCGCTGGGCTGCAAACTTTCCTAGGAGGTATGCATTAGGCTTAACAAGAAAATGGACTTTAAGAAATAATAAATGGGATGTAATTATAATAACTGGACAGTTACTATGCACCAAACACGTAATTAGTTTGAAAAATATATTATTTTTGGAATTTGAAAATTTTAATTTCATTACTTGTTGCGCGCGCAATATTTCGTTGGATTTTAACGTAATACAACTTTATTTTGAAATTATATTTAACCTGACTAGAAATTTCGGATAAAAATATTTCGGATCCCATCAAAATGTGGGAATTTTTTTTGAATTCTGTTTTGAGCGGTTGTTTGAAATTATTAATCGTTGTCCTAGCTAGAAGTTGGGCTGTACTTTTAACAAACTGTAAATGGGCTGTAGTAAATTCCATTAGAATTAAAAAATGGGCTGTACATTCTTACAAATCGCAAATGGGCTATATGTTCTCTGCCAAATCCGAGCTGTGGGCCTACTAAGTTGACGCGTACCAAGGGCTTTGTCAACTTAGTCAATATAAACGATTCTAGCTGCAGTGATCGTACGATGTCCATCCAACGGCCGTAGTGCTTCTTCAACCTCTGGTCTTCTTGCTCCAGCCGCCCAAAGCAGCGCCGGTCGTGTCGCGTGCTCCTGCCTCCCGTGGCCGGCTGTGATGCCGCGGAGGCCTCACCGCCCCGTACTACTCCCACCGCTGGCCAGGCCATCCCTCTACTCACCCACACCCCCTGTTATTCTGCGGCGACGGCAGCCTCACACCGCAGCCGAACCAGTGAACCCTCGTACTCCTCTCCGCGCGGGCTTCCACTGCTGCGTCTTCCCCGGCTCCGCGTCGTCCCCTTCCTAGGCCTCGCCGTCGTCCAGACCACCGCCCTGGTGCTCTCGGCGCGGCGTGGTCAACGTGGTCAACGACCGACTTCCATCGGAAGAGTACTGTACGTGGAGAGGCTGACAGCTGGGTCCATGGCAGCCGCAAGGAAGTGCCTCCTTATTACACGCAAAATAATTATTCCTCCACCTGACAGCGGGGACCCACCGGACGGGCCACCGTATTTCGCGAAAAAAATGATTCGCCCCCTGACTGCTGGGACCCACGAGCTACATCTTCGCACGCAAGGAAGTGCGTCTGGAAAAAAAACGATTCGCCCCCCTGACTGCTGGGACCCACCAGCCCCCGACTGCTGGGACCCACCAGCTACACCTTCGCATGCAAGGAAGTGCGTCCGGGCAAAAAAACAAACGATTCGCCCCCTGACTGCTGGGACCCACCAGCTACATCTTCGCAGGCAAGGAAGTGCCTGACAGTCGGGACCCACCTGGTCGAAGCGTACGTAGCGTTGTCATTCTGGTCGCGAACGTGTACGTACATACTGGTCGATGTAGAGGCGCGCACGTGTCGTAGTAGAGGCGCGCACGTAGCATGTACACGTACGTACAGCGGCCAGGGTGCAAGAAAGAAAATACGGCCACGTATGTGTACATATGGGCGGGGTCTCGAACGCCTACTCGCGCATACGTACGGCCAGTGCTCGTGTACATGGCTGGGTCGGAACGGAGAAACAGCATCGTCGTCGTGTTCATCGGGGAGGCAACGGAATGCGTCGTGTTCATGGGGAGGCAACGGAATGCGTCGTGTTCATCGGGAGGGCTTGGACGGAACAGGCGATGGAAACGAGGCCTGGCGTACCGCAGAACAGAGGAAACGGCCTTGTGTTCGACCGGCCACGTTCGAAACAGGATCCTGTTCATCGGGAGGGGTCTGGCGTACCGCAAAACGGAGGAAACGGACCTCCTACGGTCGAAACGGGGGTCCTGTTGATCGGGAGGGGTGTGGCGTACCGCAAAACGGACGAAACGGACTTGTGTTGGAGCGCTACGGTCGAAACGGGGGTCCTGTTCATCGGGAGGGGTGTGGCGTACCGCAAAACGGGACTCCACGGGATACTGTTCATCTCCACCGTCGACCTCCTCCAGCCTCCACGGGCTCCTGTTCATCCAGCCTCCACGGCTCCTGTTCATCCAGCCTCCACGCGCGCTACTCCACCGGCTACTGTTCAACACCCCTCCACCGTCTACTGTTCATCCAGCCCTCCACACCACGGGGTCCTGTTCAACCACCCCTCCACCGTCTATGTTCATCCGCCCTCCACACCACGGGTCCTGTTCAACCACCCCTCCACCATCTACTGTTCATCCAGCCCTCCACACCACGGGGGTCCTGTTCATTCCACCCCTCCACGGCACCCCTCAACCGTCAACTGTTCATCCAGCCCTCCACCACACCACGGGGTCCTATTCATCCAGAGGCAACGCCACCGCTCACTGTTCATCCACCCCCCCGCAACGCTCGCTGTTTATCCCATCGATCGGCTTCAGTTAGCAGTAGTAGCTAAGGAATCACTCGATCGGTTCAGTTAACAGCATCGATCGATCGCTCGGTTCAGCAACGCATAGCCTGCAGTGCAATCGCTCGGGTTTCAGTTAGAGCCCAACGCCTCGCTCAGGTTCAGTTAGAGGCCAACGCCTCGCACACACGCGCGTACTTGTACGATGAGAAACGCGCATCGCTCGGCCCCTGACCTCCCACCATAACCGGGAACTCCCCGAAATTTTCCTCGCCCTTGCTTCTACCACGGTTTTTTCCGTCATGGACGGCCCAAAGAATGTCATGCAGCTGCATCTCCGGCCCGCCCAGGACGAAAAGCCCATTTTCTGTCATGATGTTTTGTCATAGAAGTAGGAGCCCACCACATCTATGATGATACCGGGTTTTGTCAGAATTATCATCATAGAAGTGTCATATGTATGACAGAAAAAAAATTCGTTCGGCCCAAAATGTCATGGATGTGTCTTTTTTGTAGTGAAAAGTGATGGTGATACGATACCGGGGCACTCCCCCAAGCTTAGCAGTTGCCAAGTGGAGTTCCCATCCCAATGTGATTATGTCTCCTTTGTTGGTGAAGAAGGTGGGTGAGGGAGTCCTGGATTAGGGGGTGTTTGGATAGCTGAACTATACCTTCAAGTCGGACTCCTGGACTATGAAGATACAAGATTGAAGACTCCGTCCCGTGTCCGGAAGGGACTTTCCTTGGCGTGGAAGGCAAGCTTGGTGATACGGATGTTCAGATCTCCTACCATTGTAACCGACTCTCTGTAACCCTAACCCTCTCCGGTGTCTATATAAACCGGAGGATTTTAGTCCGTAGGACAACATACACATCAACAATCATACCATAGGCTAGCTTCTAGGGTTTAGCCTCTCTAATCTCGTGGTAGATCTACTCTTGTACTACCCATATCATCAATATTAATCAAGCAGGACATAGGGTTTTGCCTCCATCGAGAGGGCCCGAACCTGGGTAAAACTTCGTGTCCCTTGCCTCCTGTTACCATCCGGCCTAGACGCACAGTTCGGGACCCCCTACCCGAGATCCGCCGGTTTTGACACCGACATTGGTGCTTTCATTGAGAGTTCCTCTGTGCCGTCGCCGTCAGGCCCGATGGCTCCTATGATCATCAATGGCGATGCAGTCCAGGGTGAGACCTTCCTCCCCGGACAGATCTTCGGCTTTGGCGGCTTAGCACTGCGGGCCAATTCACTTGGCCATCTAGAGCAGATCGAAAGCTACGCCCCTGGCCGTCAGGTCAGATTCGGAAATTTAAACTACACGGCTGACATCCGAGGGGACTTGATCTTCGACGGACTCGAACCACCGCCGAGCGCGCCGCACTGTCACGACGAGCATGATCTAGCTCTGCTGCCGAACAGTGCCCTGGAGGCCGCACCCGCGTCGGCTCTGACCCTTAGTTCGGAGCCAGCCGCGCCGATCGAGGATGGGCGGTTGGACGCCACCTCGGGGGCTGTGATCCCAACGGCGATTGAGCCGAACACCAGCCCCATACTCTGCGAGACTCGTGACTCCACAAAGCCGGATTCTTCTCCGGACTCCAAACCCTCCGCGCCCCCGCCGATCGAATCCGATTGGGCGCCGATCATGGAGTTCACGGCCGCGGACGTCTTTCAGCACTCGCCTTTCAGCGATATCCTGAAGTCACTGAAGTCTCTCTCTTTATCAGGAGAGCCCTGGCCAGACTACGGTCAGCAAGGTTGGGGTACGGACGATGAAGAAATTCAAAACCCACCCACCAGCCACTTTGTAGCCGCTGTCGACGACCTAACCGACATGCTTGACTTCGACTCCGAAGACATCGACGGTATGGGCGCCGATGAAGGAGATGATGAAGAACCAGCGCCTACCAGGCCCTGGAAAGCCACCTCGTTATATGACATATACATGGTGGACACCCCAAAAGAGGGAGAGGGTGATGGAACAGCGGAGGATGACCCCTCCAAGAAACAGCCCAAGCGCCGGCGTTAGCGGTGCCGCTCAAAATCCCGCCAACACAAAAACGGCGATTCCAGCACGGGAGATAATAATACTCCGGAGAGTGCTGAAGAAAACCCCCTCCAGCAAGGTTTAGCACAGGAGGATCGAGAAACCAGCCCTCATGAGAGAGCGATAGACAGAGAGGTCGAGGACGATAATTATATGCCTCCCTCCGAAGATGAGGCAAGCCTCGACGACGACGAATTCGTCGTGCCAGAGGATCCCGTTGAGCAAAAGCGTTTCCAACGCAGGCTTATGGCCACGGCAAGAAGCCTCAAGAAAAAACAGCAACAGCTCCGAGCTGATCAAGATTTGCTGGTTGACAGATGGACCGGAGTCCTTGCGGCTGAAGAGCATAAACTCGAATGCCCCTCCAAGGGTTACCCGAAGCGCAGGTTGCTACCCCAATTAGAGGAGGAAGCACTTGATGCGGCCGAACGACCACCTCGTGGCCACGACAGAGAGGCCTCCCGGCCCTCCACTCAAGCCGCACCCCGTACCAAGGCACGAGAATATGCGCCGGACTTATGAGACATGTTGGAGGACAAGACAAGGCAAACACGATCGATCTACAGATCGCGTTGGCACCCCACGGCTCGAGACGGTAACCGCCATGCCGGCCACAAATTTGGCAGGGCCAAACACAGCAGACAAAACTCATTCGAGCTATGTCATGATATCGCCCAGTACAGAGGCGCCGCACACCCACTGTGCTTTACAGACGAAATAATGGATCATCAAATCCCCGAGGGTTTCAAACCCGTAAACATCGAATCATATGATGGCACAACAGACCTTGCGGTATGGATCGAGGATTATCTCCTTCATATCCACATGGCCCGCGATGACGATTTTCACGCCATCAAATACCACCCACTCAAGCTTAAAGGACCAGCTCGGCATTTGCTCAACAGCTTGCCAACAGGATCAATCAGTTGTTGGGAGGACCTGGAAGCCGCATTCCTCGGCAATTTCCAGGGCACTTATGTGCGACCCCCAGACACCGATGACTTGAGTCACGTAATTCAGCAGCCAAAGGAATCGGCCAGGCAATTCTGGACACGGTTCCTAACAAAGAAAAATCAAATAGTCGACTGTCCGGACGCTGAGGCCCTAGCAGCCTTCAAGCACAATATCCATGATGAGTGGCTGGCCCGGCACCTTGGACAGGAAAAGCCGAAATCTATGGTAGCACTCACGACACTCATGACCCGCTTTTGCGCGGGAGAAGACAGCTGGCTTGCTCGTAGCAACAATATGACCAAGAACCCTGGTAGTTCGGACACCAAGGACATTAGTGGCAGGTCGCGTCGCAACAAGCAGAAGCACTGCATTAACGGCGACAATGCTGAGAATACGGCAGTTAATGCCAGATTCAGAGGCTCTAAATCCGGTCAGCGGAAAAAGCCATTCAAAAGGAATCCTAGGGGCCCGTCCAGCTTGGACCGAATACTCGACCGCTTGTGCCAAATACATGGCACCCCCGAAAAGCCAGCCAATCACACCAACAGGGATTGTTGGGTGTTCAACCAGGCAGGCAAGTTAAGCGCCGACAATGAAGACAAGGGGCTGCATAGCGACGACGAGGAGGAGCCCCGGCCGCCGAACAACAATGGACAGAAGGGTTTCCCCTCACAAGTGCGGACGGTGAACATGATATACGCCACCCACGTTCCAAAAAGGGAGCGGAAGCGCGCATTAAGGGACGTATACGCGGTAGAGCCAGTCGCCCCAAAGTTCAACCCATGGTCCTCCTGCCCAATCACCTTTGATCGAAGAGACCATCCCACTAGCATCCGTCATGGCGGATTTTCTGCATTGGTTCTAGACCCAATTATTGACGGATTTCATCTCACTAGAGTCCTAATGGACGGCGGCAGCACCCTGAACCTGCTTTACCAGGATATAGTGCGAAAGATGGGCATCGGTCCCTCGAGGATTAAGCCCACCAAAACGACCTTTAAGGGCGTAATACCAGGTGTAGAGGCCAACTGTACAGGCTTAGTCACACTTAAAGTGATCTTCGGATCCCCGGATAATTTCCGAAGCGAGGAATTGGTCTTCGACATAGTCCCATTCCGCAGTGGCTATCATGCACTACTCGGACGAACCGCATTCGCCAAATTCAATGTGGTACCGCACTACGCATACCTTAAGCTCAAGATGCCAGGCCCTCGTGGAGTAATTACGGTCAATGGAAACACCGAACGCTCCCTCCGAATGGAGGAGCACACGGCGGCCCTTGTAGCAGAAGTACAAAGCAGCCTCTCTAGGCAGTTCTCTAGTCCGGCCATTAAATGTCCGAACACCGTCAAGCGCGCCCGGAGTAACCTACAACAAGACCGCCTGGCACGTTCCGAGCAGGTGTAGCAATGTGGCCCCAACCCCAACCCTAGCAAAAAGGCGACGCCAGTACTTCGCGTACATAATTACGCTATAGAAATACCATGGGCATAGGGGGAGGGGCACCATCACTGCACGCACAAAACACGGCTTAAACCGCACCAGGGGCTGCCAATTTTTTACTTTTCTCTTACCTCCAGGACTCTACTCTTCGGAAGGCCTGTTCGGCAGTTCAATTGCCGCACAAACGATGCAAGAACCAGGGAAGCAGACAAGCCATGCCGCATCACGGAAATCCCAGCAGTATACCTGTTTCGCATACTATTCCACCGCTTGCCCCTGGAGCAGACATGTTAAATAGTCCAACTTTTCGTTTATCGCATTACTTGTATCGTTCTGCTTTGATCGCAGCTATTTCTAATAAACAATGCATAGCTTTTATCTATTTTTGCACTATCTTTTTATAAATAAATGTTCCTTAACGACATGTTGCACCCGTACAACTTGGTATGGCCAAAATACGCCAGGGGCTTTTAGCACCCCTCAATATGGTGTGAGAAGTCCGAACACTTTCAGAAGTGCGGCACCCCGAACTTATAGCATTATATGCATCGGCTCCGAATCATGTCTTGGGTCAATAGTTGGGTTTGCCCGGCTCCTATGTTTCCGTGCCTTACGTTCCGCTATATTGGCTAAGGTAGCACTAGGAGAACCACTGCGATTGTGCCCCAATTGAGCTGGGCCGAGCACCTCAGTGGAGAAAGCTAAAACTGACTTCATGATGAAGAGAGAGCTGGTCGCTGTTTGTGAGGTTTTTTCGAGTCCCTAAAGACGTATGCCGCTTAGGGCGACGGGTCGGCTCTGTCCGGCCAAGGCGTGGATAGCGCCCCAAACTCGGTCTTCCGAATACTGGGGGCTTCGCCAAAATTTAAAATTATAGAATTATATGGCCAAGTGAGAGTGTTCACGCATTATAGTCCGATTGCCTCGTTCGTCGGGCTGAGCGTCTCCCTCAAAGGACCCAAACATGGGAAAAAGAGCGCCCAGATTTATCCCCGAACACCCCAGCACTAGTGGCAAGGGGCAGAAGCCGACGACTCGCCATCTCTCAGTATTGATAAACAGCCGCACAAAAGGTAATATTTTAAATTCAAGCAGCATTGCTCAGTGCATATGAACAAGTTTTCAGCGCACAGGACAAGAACGAGCGAGTTTTACACAAAAAATACATCCCTAGTACATTCATCCGCCACAAGGCGGGCACCCTTCAGAACATCCTTATAGTAATTTTCGGGCTTGCGATGCTCTTTCCCCGCTGGTGGCCCGTCCTTCACAAGCTTCTCCGCATCCAGCCTGCCCCAGTGCACCTTAGCACGGGCAAAGGCCCTATGGGCACCGTCAATACAGACGGAGCGCTTGATGACTTCGATCCTTGGACAGGCCTCCACCAGCCGCCGCACCAGCCCGAAATAGCTCCTAGGCAGGGCCTCTCCAGGCCAAAGCTGAACTAGGAGGCCCTTCATGGCCTGTTCGGCCGCCTTGTGGAGCTCGACCAGTTGCTTCAGCTGGTCGCTCAGGGGCACGGGGTGTCCGGCCTCAGCATACTGAGACCAGAACACCTTCTCTGTCGAGCCGCCCTCCTCGGCTCAATAGAATGCGGCGGCATCAGATACACTCCGGGGAAGATCTGCAAATGCCCCTAGAGAGCTCCGGATTCGGGTAAGTATCAAGTAACTCACGTTTATGTGTTTACTTTGCATAGAGAATGCCTTACCCACCGCTATCTTCTTCACCTCATCCAACTCTTGGAGGGTTTTCTGGGATTCGGCCTTGGCAGACTTGGCATTTTCAATAGCCGCCGCGAGCTCGGACGCTCGCGTCTTTGAGTCAAGCTCCAAACTCTCATGTTTCTTCATGAGAACCTGGAGCTCTTGCCGCACCTTGCCAACCTCGGCCTCATACCTCTCCCGCTCGATGCGCTCCGCGGCCTCACTCTTCTCAGCCTCGAGCAGCGCTTGCTTAAGGGTCGCCACCTCAGATGTGGCCCCTACAATAGCCATGTTAATCCTGTCATTTCTTGCAATTGCACCATTTTTATATACATATTCAACCACGGTATTTCTTACCTTCCTTCTCCTCGAGCTGCTTCTTGGCACGCTCGAGCTCTTGCTCGGACTTCTCGAGGCTCTGCTTCAGCGTGTCCACTTCCATAGTGAGTACGGAGGACGCCAGCAGAGAAGCCTGCACATGCATATTGACTCCTTTTGTTAGACTCCTGTGAATTTTTTGATCCTCTATTCGGCTTTTCTTCCCGAACGCCCAATAAAGCATCAGGGGCTACTGTCTATGCGGTAATATCATTTACACATTATTTACTTACCTCAAAGCCTGTCAAAAGGCTAGTACAAGCTTCAGTCAGTCCGCTCTTGGCGGACTGAACCTTCTGGACCACCGCACTCATAATAGCGCGGTGCTCCTCGTTGATGGAGGCGCCTTGGAGCGCCTCCAACATATTGTTCGGCGCCTCCGGATGGACGGGGGTCGCCGGCATGGTGGACTTGCTCCTCTTGGAAGGAGGTCCCCCGCTGGACTCCGGAACCCTTGAAGGTTCCGGAGCGGTGTCCGGCCTAAAGCCGGACTTGGAGCCCTAGGGGGTCTCATCCCCTTTACTCCTGGAGTCCGGGAGGTCGCCTTGCGGCGCCTCCGGGACCACCTCCTCCCTGCTTGGAACCTGTTGGGATAACACCTCGGTGTCGTCCATAGGGCGGGGGGAGGAAGCCGTCGGAAGCGAGTTCACCTCCGACGAGTCCAGTGAGCCGCTCGACGATGTGTCGAGCCGGTCTTTGGGTGGGCTGCATAAGCATATTCGACATAAGGGAAAGTTGTGCAATAAATGAATACTATGAATTACTCCGGTATCCGGATACTTACGATTTTGCCAGGGGCTTGGCCCTGGGCTGCCACTCCTCTTCGCCGTTGTCGGCGTCATTGGAGTAGTCCGCAGGAAGGGTTTTCCCCTTCTTGGACCCTCCGGCCTCCTCAGAGAGGGCGGCCTTACTTTTCTTCTCTCCTCCCGCTGGAGGGGGAGAGGTCTCTTCTTCTTCCTCCTCGTCTTCACGAGAGGAACGCTCTTCAGGACCGTCGGATGACGAATCCGACAGCTCCTGGCACCAGGCACTCTTTCAAGTCCCCATGGCCCTTTTCGTGGCCTTCTTCTCCGGCATCACATAGGGCGCCGGAACCAGCAGCTTCGCCAAGCAAGCGTCCGCTGGGCCCTCGGGCAAAGGAGCCGGACAGTTGATCTGTCCGGACGTCACCTCCCAATCCTATCAAAGATAAGGGAACTCAGATCCCGCATAGAGTCAAACTATGAAAAACTGATACCCTGTAAGGGGATAAAGACAGCTTACCGCATGAGCGTGATGCTGAGTACTGAATCCGCGATCCTCGGCAGCGGATGCGGGAGCCTCGGCGCCCTTGAAGAGCATCCTCCAGGCATCTTCGTACGTCGTGTCGAAGAGCCTGTTTAGAGTTCGATGTCGCGCCGGGTCGAACTCCCACAGGTTGAAGGCCCGTCGTTGACACGGGAGGATCAGGCGGATGAGCATAACCTGGACTACATTGACAAGCTTGAGCTTCTTGTCCATGAGGGTTTGGATGCATGTTTGGAGTCCGGTCAGCTCTCCTTTTTTACCCCAAGACAGGCATGTCTCCTTCTAGGAGGTGAGCCGCGTAGGGGGGCCGGATCGAAACTCAGGGGGTGCGACCCATTCGGCGTCGCGTGGCTCGGTGACGTAAAACCATCCTGATTGCCACCCCTTCAGGGTCTCCACAAAGGAGCCCTCGAGCCACAGGACGTTGGCCATCTTGCCAACCATGGCACCTCCGCTTGGCTACCGCGCACCACCTTTGGCTTGACGTTGAAAGTCTTAAGGCATAGGCTGAAATGGGGGCGGATGCGGAGGAACGCCTCGCACACGACGATAAATGCCGAGATGTTGAGGACGAAGTTCGGGGCCAGATCGTGGAAATCCAGGGCGTAGTAGAACATGAGCCCCCGGACAAGTGGATGCAGAGGGAAGCCTAGTCCGCAGAGGAAATGGGGGAGGAATACCACCCTCTCATGGGGCCTAGGAGTGGGGATGAGCTGCCCCTTTTCGGGAAGCCGGTGCGCGATGTCTCTAGCCAGATATCCGGCCTTCCTCTGCTTTTTGATGTGTCCCTCTGTGACGGAGGAGACCATCCACTTGCCTCCCGCTCCGGACATGACTGGAGAAGGTTGAGGTGGTAGTGCGGACTTGGGCGCTGGAGCTCGAGTGCGCAAGAATGGATAGGCAAAGGAGGAAGAAGGCATGGGTGAAAAGGTGGATCATTATCCCCTTATATGGTGGATGCAACTACATGTCCCCACCAGCCTGGTAAAACTCGCTTATCTCCAAGCGTCGTAATCAAAGGCGCTGTTGGGTTACCCACGCCCGTATTGATGAGAATCCCGGAATAAGGGACACGATCTCTTCTTTGACAAGATGTGCCAAGGAAACCGCCTCGCATAACGCACTGAGGTGGGATACTGAAACGATTCGGATAAAGGCTTGGCCGTGGTGTGCCACGCTACAGAATACGTCAGCAGATTAGATTTGTGTAAATATTATTCTCTCTATGGCAATATGCGGAACCCGCCTTGCAATGCCGAAGACAATCTGCGCGCCGGACTCGTCGTCATTGAAGCCTGGTTCAGGGGCTACTGAGGGAGTCCTGGATTAGGGGGTGTTCGGATAGCCGAACTATACCTTCAAGCCGGACTCCTGGACTATGAAGATACAAGATTGAAGACTCTGTCCCGTGTCCGGAGGGACTTTCCTTGGCGTGGAAGGCAAGCTTGGCGATACGGATGTTCAGATCTCCTACCATTGTAACTGACTCTATGTAACCCTAACCCTCTCCAGTGTCTATATAAACCGGAGGGTTTTAGTCCGTAGGACAACATACACATCAACAATCATACCATAGGCTAGCTTCTACGATTTAGCCTCTCTGATCTCGTGGTAGATCTACTCTTATACTACCCATATCATCAATATTAATCAAGCAGGACGTAGGGTTTTACCTCCATCGAGAGGGCCCGAACCTGGGTAAAACTTCATGTCTGTTGCCTCCTGTTACCATCCGGCCTAGACGCACAGTTCGGGACCCCCTACCCGAGATCCGCCGGTTTTGACACCGATAGTGGGGTTGTCGATGATGGATAGTCGCACATCGAGCGTAGGAGGTCTTCTAACTTGCGGATAATGCCCTTGAGTGCGATGATATGCTCCTTCAACAAAATATTTTCACGTGTGAGATACTTATTTTGTATACGAGCTAACTCAGTCATCTTGAAAGCTTCGATTTCTGTTGGGGTAAGAAGATTGTGATCCAGTTGAAGAGTGTCTTCTGTTGCCAGAACTTGGTCCTCCATGGCCTTCTTGATCCCTTCATCCTTGCTGATCTCCATAGGTTCTTCTCTCTTCAGCTCTATCTTCTTTAGCCAAGCATCATTGCCCTCATGGTTGGAGGAGGGAGACGACATAGTGCCCGGCCTTGACAACCCTGATGGAAAACAGCTCGAAACAAAGACAGGAGATTTTTGCATGATACGGGAGTCAAAATCCCCGGGAGGTTATATAATGATTTTTTACCGACCAAAATACGTGTCGTGTACGAAAACAGAGTCCGGAGAGCACACGAGGTGCCCACGAGGTAGGGGGCGCGCCCAGTAGGGTAGGGCGCGCCCTCCACCCTCGTGGAGCCCTCGTGTCCTTCCCGGACTGCTACTTATTTTTCTATTTTTCTAAATATTCCAAAACGGAGAAATATTGCCTTAAAAACTGTTTTGGAGTCGGTTTACTTACCGTACCACATACCTATTCCTTTTCGGAGTCTTAAACGTTTCGGAAAGTGTCCCTTATGTATTCCTCTGGGGTTACGGTTTCAATAATATTGGATTCAACATTTATGGGATTACCTGAGATATAATGTTTGATTCTTTGACCGTTTACCACCTTCGGATTTGTGCCTTCGAAGTTGTTGATTTTTATGGCACCGGAACGGTAGACCTCTTCGATAACGTAAGGACCTTCCCATTTAGAGAGAAGTTTTCCTGCAAAAAATCTTAAGCGAGAGTTGTATAGCAATACATAATCACCTACATTAAACTCACGCTTTTGTATCCTTTTGTCATGCCATCTTTTAACTTTTTCTTTAAACAACTTGGCATTTTCGTAGGCTTGGGTTCTCCATTCATCAAGTGAGCGAATATCAAATAGCCTCTTCTCACCGGCAAGTTTAAAATCATAATTAAGTTCTTTAATATCCCAATATGCCTTGTGTTCTAGTTCGAGAGGTAAGTGACATGCTTTTCCATAGACCATTTTATACGGAGACATACCCATAGGATTTTTATATGCAGTTCTATAGGCCCATAATGCATCATCTAGTTTCTTGGACCAATTCTTTCTAGACCTATTAACAGTCTTTTGCAAAATTAATTTGAGTTATCTATTACTCAATTCTACTTGACCACTAGACTGAGGATGATAAGGAGATGCAATTCTATGATTAACATCATATTTATCAAGCATTTTATGGAAGGCGCCATGAATAAAATGTGAACCACCATCAGTAATTAAATATCTAGGGACTCCAAATCTTGGAAAAATAACTTCTTTAAGCATTTTAATAGAAGTGTTATGATTAGCACTACTAGTTGGAATAGCTTCTACCCACTTAGTAACGTAATCAACAGCAACTAAAATATGTGTATAACCATTAGAGGAAGGAAAAGGTCCCATATAGTCAAAGCCCCAAACATCAAATGGTTCAATAACAAGTGAATAGTTCATAGGCATTTCTTGATGTCTGCTAATATTAGCAATTCTTTGACATTCATCACAAGATAAGACAAACTTACGGGCATCCTTGAAGAGAGTAGGCCAATAAAAACCTGATTGCAGTACCTTATGTGCAGTTCTATCTCCAGCATGGTGTCCTCCATAAGCTTCGGAGTGACACTTGCTGTTGGATATATGCCCTAGAGGCAATAATAAATTAGTTATTATTATATTTCCTTATTCATGATAATCATTTATTATCCATGCTAGAATTGTATTGATAGGAAACTCAGATACATCTGTGGATACATAGACAACACCATGTCCCTAGTAAGCCTCTAGTTGACTAGCTCTTTGATCAATAGATGGTTATGGTTTCCTGACCATGGACATTGGATGTCGTTGATAATGAGATCACATCATTAGGAGAATGATGTGATGGACAAGACCCAATCCTAAGCATAGCACAAGATCGTGTAGTTCGCATGCTAAAGCTTTTCTAATGTCAAGTATCATTTCCTTAGACCATGAGATTGTGCAACTCCCGGATACCGTAGGAATACTTTGGGTGTGCCAAACGTCACAACGTAACTGGGTGGCTATAAAGGTACACTACAGGTATCTCTGAAAGTGTCTGTTGGGTTGGCACGAATCGAGACTGGGATTTGTCACTCCGTGTGACGGAGAGGTATCTCTGGGCCCACTCGGTAGGACATCATCATAATGTGCACAATGTGATCAAGGAGTTGATCACAGGATGATGTGTTACGGAATGAGTAAAGAGACTTGCCGGTAACGAGATTGAACAAGGTATCGGGATACCGATGATCGAATCTCGGGCAAGTACAATACCGCTAGACAAAGGGAATTGTATACGGGATTGATCGAATCCTCGACATCGTGGTTCATCCGATGAGATCATCATGGAACATGTGGGAACCAACATGGGTATCCACATCCCGCTGTTGGTTATTGACCGGAGAACGTCTCGGTCATGTCTGCATGGTTCCCGAACCCGTAGGGTCTACACACTTAAGGTTCGATGATGCTAGGGTTATTAAGGAAGTTTGTATATGTTGTAACCGAATGTTGTTCGGAGTCCCGGATGAGATCCCGGACATCACGAGGAGTTTCGGAATGGTCCGGAGGTAAAGATTTATATATGGGAAGTCCTGTTTTGGTCACCGGAAAAGTTTCGGGTTTTATCAGTAACGTAACGGGACCACCGGGAGGGTCCCGGGGGACCACCAAGTGGGGACACCAGCCCAGAAGGTTGCGTGGGCCAAGTGTGGGAGGGGACCAGCCCCAGGTGGGCTGGTGCGCCCCCCACCATGGCCCAAGGCGCAGGGAGAGTGGGAGGGGGCAAACCCTAGGTCTAGATGGGCCTTAAGGCCCACCCTAGGTGCGCCCCCCCTCTCTCCCCCCTTGGCCGCACCCTAGATGGGTTTTGGGGGCTGCCGCCCCCCCTAGGGAGGGAACCCTAGATGGGGGCGCAGCCCCTCCCCTTCCCCTATATATACTTGAGGTTAGGGGGCTGCAACACACACGATTTGATCTCTCCCTGGCGCAGCCTTACCTCTCTCCTCCTCGTCTCTTGCGGTGCTTGGCGAAGCCCTGCTGGAGTACCACGCTCCTCCACCACCACCACGCTGTTGTGCTGCTGCTGGATGGAGTCTTCCTCAACCTCTCCCTCTCTCCTTGCTGGATCAAGGCATGGGAGACGTCACCGGGCTGTACGTGTGTTGAACGCGGAGGTGCCGTCCGTTCGGCACTAGGATCTCCGATGATTTGGATCACGACGAGTACGACTCCTTCAACCCGTTCTCTTGAACGCTTCTGCATAGCGATCTACAAGGGTATGTAGATGCACTCTCCTTCCCCTCATTGCTGGTTTCTCCATAGATAGATCTTCGTGACACATAGGAAAATTTTGAATTTCTGCTACGTTCCCCAACAGTGGCATCATGAGCCAGGTCTATGCATAGTTTCTATGCACGAGTAGAACACAAAGTAGTTGTGGGCGTTGATTTTGTTCAATATGCTTACCGTTACTAGTCCAATCTTGATTCGGCGGCATTATGGGATGAAGCGGCCCGGACCGACCTTACACGTACTCTTACGTGAGACTGGTTCCACCGACTGACATGCACTAGTTGCAGAAGGTGGCTAGCCGGTGTCTGTCTCTCCCACTTTAGTCGGATCGGATTCGATGAAAAGGGTCCTTATGAAGGGTAAATAGCAATTGGCATATCACGTTGTGGTTTTGCGTAGGTAAGAAACGTTCTTGCTAGAAACCCATAGCAGCCACGTAAAACATGCAAACAACAATTAGAGGACGTCTAACTTGTTTTTGCAGGGTATGCTATGTGATGTGATATGGCCAAGAAGAATGTGATGAATGATATGTGATGTATGAGATTGATCATGTTCTTGTAATAGGAATCACGACTTGCATGTCGATGAGTATGACAACCGGCAGGAGGCATAGGAGTTGTCTTTATTTATTGTATGGCCTGCGTGTCATTGAACAATGCCATGTAATTACTTTACTTTATTGCTAACCGGTAGCCATAGTAGTAGAAGTAATAGTTGGCGAGCAACTTCATGGAGACACGATGATGGAGATCATAGTGTCATGCCGGTGACAAGATGATCATGGAGCCCCAAGATGGAGATCAAAGGAGCTATATGATATTGGACATATCATGTCACTATTATTTGATTGCGTGTGATGTTTATCATGTTTTTGCATCTTGTTTACTTAGAACGACGGTAGTAAATAAGATGATCCCTTGTAATAATTTCAAGAAAGTGTTCCCCCTAACTGTGCACCGTTGCGACAGTTCGTTGTTTCGAAGCATCACGTGATGATCGGGTGTGATAGATTCTAACGTTCACATACAATGGGTGTAAGACAGATTTACACACGTGAAACACTTAGGTTGACTTGACGAGCCTAGCATGTACATACATGGCCTCGGAACATAGAAGACCGAAAGGTCGAACATGAGTCGTATAGAAGACACGATCAACATGAAGATGTTCACCGATGATGACTAGTCCGTCTCACGTGATGATCGGACACGGCCTAGTTGACTCGGATCATGTAATCACTTAGATGACTAGAGGGATGTCTATCTGAGTGTGAGTTCATAAGATGAACTTAATTATCCTATACATAGTCAAAAGGTCTTCGCAAATTATGTCATAGCTCACGCTTTAGTTCTACTGTTTAGATATGTTCCTAGAGAAAAATTAGTTGAAAGTTGATAGTAGCAATTATACGGACTAGGTCCGTAAACTGAGGATTGTCCTCATTGCTTCATAGAAGGCTTATGTCCTTAATGCACTACTCAGTGTGCTGAACCTCGAACGTTGTCTGTGGATGTTGCGAACATCTGACATACACATTTTGATAACTACGTGATAGTTCAGTTAAACGGTTTAGAGTTGAGGCACCGAAGACGTTTTGAAACGTCGTGAAACATATGAGATGTTTCGAGGGCTAAAATTGGGATTTTAGGCTCGTGCCCACGTCAAGAGGTATTAGACCTCCGATGATTTTCTTAGCCTGCAAACTAAGGAGAAAAGCTCAATTGTTGAGCTTGTGCTCAGATTGTCTGAGTACAACAATCATTTGAATCGAGTGGGAGTTGATCTTCTAGATGAGATAGTGATGTTTCTCCGAAGTCATGACCACCAAGCTACTAGAGCTTCGTGATGAACTATAATGTGTCAGGGACATATACGATGATCCTTGAGCTATTCGCGATGTTTGACACCACGAAAGTAGAAATCAAGAAGGAGCATCAATTGTTGCTGGTTAGTGAAACCACTAGTTTCAAGAAGGGCAAGGGCAAGAAGGGATACTTCATGAAACGGCAAATCAGCTGCTGCTCTAATGAAGAAACCCAAAGTTGAACCCAAACCCGAAACTAAGTGCTTCTGTAATAAGGGGAACAGCCACTGGAGCAGAATTACCCTAGATACTTGGTAGATGAGAAGGCTGGCAAGGTCGGTAGAAGTATATTGGATATACATTGTGTTAATGTGTACTTTACTAGTACTCCTAGTAGCACCAGGGTATTAGATACCGGTTCGGTTACTAAGTGTTAGTAACTCGAAATAAAAGCTACGGAATAAACGGAAACTAGCTAAAAGGTGAGATGACGATATGTGTTGGAAGTATTTCCAAGGTTGATCAAATATCGTACGCTCCCTCTACCATCAAGATTGGTGTTTGCGTTGAGCATAGACATGATTGGATTATGTCTATCACAATACGGTTATTCATTTAAGGAGAATAATGGTTACTCTGTTTATTTGAATAATACCTTCAATGGTCTTGCACCTAAAATGAATGGTTTATTGAATCTTGATCATAGTGATACACATGTTCATGCCAAAAGATATAAGATAGTAATGATAGTACCACCTACTTGTCGCACTGCCACGTAAGTCATATCGGTATAAAACGCATGAAGAAGCTCCATGTTGATGGATCTTTGGGCTCACTCGTTTTTGAAAAGTTTGAGACATGCGAACCATGTCTACTGGTGTATATGCATGAAGAAACTCCATGCAAATGAACCATTTGGACTCACTTGATTTTGAATCACTTGAGACATGCAAATCATACCACATGGGCAAGATGACTGAAAGCCTCGTTTTCAGTAAAATGGAACTAGAAAGCAACTTGTTGGAAGTAATACATTTTGATGTGTGCAGTCCAATGAGTGCTAAGGCATGTAGTGGATATCATTATGCTCTTACTTCACAGATGATTTGAGTAGATATTGAGTATATTTAATTGATGAATCATGAGTCTGAATTATTGAAAGGTTCAAGTAATTTCAGGGTGAAGTTGAAAGATCGTCGTGACAAGAGGATAAAAGATCTATGATATGATCATAGAGATGAATATCTGAATTACAAGTTTGGCACAGAATTAAGACATTGTGGAAATTGTTTCACAACTAATACAGCCTGGAACACCATAGTGTGATGGTGTGTCCGAACGTCATAACTGCACCCTATTGGATATGATGCATACCATGATGTTTCTTATCAAATTACCACGATAGTTTATGGGTTAGGCATTAGAGACAACCACATTCACTTTAAATAGGGCACCACGTAATTCCGATGAGATGACACCGTATGAACTATGGTTTAGAGAAACCTAAGCTGTCATTTCTTGAAAGTTTGGGGCTGCGACGCTTATGTGAAAAAGTTTCAGGCTGATAAGCTTGAACCCAAAGCGGATAAATGCATCTTCATAGGACACCCAAAACAGTTGGGCATACCTCCTGTCTCAGATCCGAAAGGAATAAGGGATTGTTTCTAGAATCGGGTCCTTTCTTGAGGAAAAGTTTCTCTCGAAAGAATTGAGTGGGAGGATGGTGGAGACTTGACGAGGTTATTGAACCGTCTCTTCAACTAGTGTGTGGCAGGGCGCAGGAAGTTGTTCTTGTGGCACCTACACCAATTGAAGTGGAAGCTTATGATAGTGATCATGAAACTTCAGATCAAGTCACTACCAAACCTTGTGGGATAACAAGGATGCGTACTACTTCAGAGTGGTACGTAATCCTATCTTGGAAGTCATGTTGCTAGACAACAATGAACCTACGAGCTATGGAGAAGCAATAGTGGGCCTGAATTCCGATAAATGGCTCGAGGCCATAAAATCCGAGAAAGGATCCATGTATGAAATCAAAGTGTAGACTTTGGAAGAACTAATTGATGGTCATAAGGCTGTTAGGTACATATGGATTTTAAAAGGAAGACGGACAATGATGGTAAGTATCACCATTAAGAAAGCTCGACTTGTCGTTAAGATATTTTCCGACAAGTTCAAGGAGTTGACTATGATGAGACTTTCTCACTCGTAGCGATGCTAAGAGTCTGTTGGAATTATATTAGCGATTACTGCATTATTTATGAAATCTTGCAGATAGGATGTCAAAACATTGTTTCCTCGATGATTTTCTTGAGGAAAGGTTGTATTGATACAACCGGAAGGTTTTGTCAATCCTGAAAGATGCTAATAAGTATGCAAAGCTCCAGCAATCCTTCTAAGGACTGGAGTAAGCATCTCGGAGTTGGAATGTACGCTTTGATGAGATGATCAAAGATTTTGGGTTTATACAAAGTTTATGAGAAACTTGTATTTCCAAAGAAGTGAGTGGGAGAACTATAGAATTTCTGATGAGTATATGTTGTTGACATATTATGGATCAGAAATGACGTAGGATTTCTGGAAAGCATATAGGGTTATTTGAAAGTGTTTTTCAATGGAAAGCCTGGATTAAGCTACTTGAACATTGAGCATCAAGATCTATAAGGATAGATCAAAACGCTTAATGGTACTTTCAAATGAGCACATACCTTGACATGATCTTGAACGTGTTCGAGATGGATCAGTCAAAGAAGGAGTTCTTGCCTAAGTTGTAAGGTATGAAGTTAAGACTTAAAGCTCGACCGCGGTAGAAGAAAGAGAAAGGACGAATGTCGTCCCCTATGCTTTTGTCATAGGCTCTATACGGTATGCCATGCTGAGTACCGCACCTGATGTGTGCCTTGCCACATGTCTGGCAAGAGGGTACAAAGGTGATCCAGGAGTGGATCACTAGATAGCGGTCAAAATTATCCTTGGAGTAATAAGGACATGTTTCTCGATTATGGAGGTGATAAAGAGTTCGGCGTAAAAGGTTACATCGATGCAAGCTTTAACACCTATCCGAATGACTCTGAGTAGCAAACCGGATACGTATAGTGGAGCAACCATTTGGAATAGCTCCAAGTGGAGCGTGGAAGCATCATTTATAATATGACCTAGAGATTTGCGAAGTACATACGGATCTGAATGTTGCAGACCCGTTGACTAAAACCTCTCTCACAAGCAAAACATGATCAAACCCTAGAACTCATTGAGTCTTAATCACATGATGATGTGAACTAGTTTAGCGACACTAGTAAACTCTTTGGATGTTGGTCACATGGTGATGTGACCTGTGAGTGTTAATCACATGGCGATGTGAACTAGATTATTGACTCTAGTGCAAGTGGGAGACTATTGGAAATATGCCCTAGAGGCAATAATAAATTAGTAATTATTATATTTCCTTGTTCATGATAATTGTTTATTATCCATGCTAGAATTGTATTGATAGGAAACTCAGATACATGTGTGGATACATAGACAACACCATGTCCCTAGTAAGCCTCTAGTTGACTAGCTCGTTGATCAATAGATGGTTAAGGTTTCCTGACCATGGACATTGGATGTCGTTGATAACGGGATCACATCATTAGGAGAATGATGTGATGGACAAGACCCAATCCTAAGCATAGCACAAGATCGTGTAGTTCGCATGCTAAAGCTTTTCTAATGTCAAGTATCATTTCCTTAGACCATGAGATTGTGCAACTCCCGGATACCGTATGAATACTTTTGGTGTGCCAAACGTCACAACGTAACTGGGTGGCTATAAAGGTACACTACAGGTATCTCCGAAAGTGTCTGTTGGGTTGGCACGAATCGAGACTGGGATTTGTCACTCCGTGTGACGGAGAGGTATCTTTGGGCCCACTCGGTAGGACATCATCATCATGTGCACAATGTGATCAAGGAGTTGATCACGGGATGATGTGTTACGGAACGAGTAAAGAGACTTGCCGGTAACGACATTGAACAAGGTATCGGGATACCGACGATCAAATCTCGGGCAAGTACAATACCGCTAGACAAAGGGAATTGTATATGGGATTGATCAAATCCTCGACATCGTGGTTCATCCGATGAGATCATCGTGGAACATGTGGGAACCAACATGGGTATCCAGATCCTGCTATTGGTTATTGATCGGAGAACGTCTCGGTCATGTCTGCATGGTTCCCGAACCCGTAGGGTCTACACACTTAAGGTTCGAAGGGTTATTAAGGAAGTTTGTATATGTGGTAACCGAATGTTTTTCGGAGTCCCGTATGAGATCCCGGACGTCACGAGGAGTTCCGGAATGGTCCGGAGGTAAAGATTTATATATGGGAAGTCCTGTTTTGGTCACCGGAAAAGTTTCGGGTTTTATCGGTAACGTACCGGGACCACCGGGAGGGTCCCGGGGGTCCACCAAGTGGGGCCACCAGCCCCAGAAGGTTGCGTGGGCCAAGTGTGGGAGGGGACCAGCCCCAGGTGGGCTGGTGCGCCCCCCCCCCCCCACCACCAAGGCCCAAGGCGCAGGGAGAGTGGGAGGGGGCAAACCCTAGGTCTAGATGGGCCTTAAGGCCCACCCTAGGTGCGCCCCCCCCCCTCTCTCCCCCCTTGGCCGCACCCTAGATGGGTTTTGGGGGCTGTCGCCCCCCCTAGGGAGGGAACCCTAGATGGGGGCGCAGCCCCTTCCCTTCCCCTATATATACTTGAGGTTAGGGGGCTGCAATACACACGATTTGATCTCTCCCTGGCGCAGCCTTACCTCTCTCCTCCTCGTCTCTTGCGGTGCTTGGCGAAGCCCTGCTGGAGTACCACGCACCTCCACCACCACCACGCCGTTGTGCTGCTGCTGGATGGAGTCTTCCTCAACCTCTCCCTCTCTCCTTGCTGGATCAAGGCATGGGAGACGTCACCGGGCTGTACGTGTGTTGAACGCGGAGGTGTCGTCCGTTCGGCACTAGGATCTCCGGTGATTTGGATCACGACGAGTACGACTCCTTCAACCCGTTCTCTTGAACGCTTCCGCATAGCGATCTACAAGGGTATGTAGATGCACTCTCCTTCCCCTCATTGATGGTTTCTTCATAGATAGATCTTGGTGACACGTAGGAAAATTTTGAATTTCTGCTACGTTCCCCAACACTTGCGTAGGATCTGTTCCTGTTCATGCTCAGGTACACAACGTCTAATAACACCATCCACTCCTTCTTTATAAAGATGTAGGTCATCCCAAAAGTAATGCCTCAAATCATAGAAGAACTTTTTCTTTTGCTGGTATGTGAAACTAGGTGGTATAAACTTAGCAACAATGTAATTAGCATAATCAGCATACCATGGAGCAGTATGAGAAGCATTTATGACATTTAATTGCTCATCAGGAAAGCTATCATCAATAGGTAGTGGGTCATCAAGCACATTTTCTAACCTAGACAAGTTGTCTGCAACGGGGTTCTCAGCTCCTTTTCTATCAACAATATGCAAATCAAAATCTTGTAGCAAGAGAACCCATCTAATAAGTCTAGGTTTAGCATCTTTCTTTTCCCTGAGATATTTAAAAGCAGCGTGATCAGTGTGAATACTTACTTTAGAATCAACAATATAAGGTCTGAACTTATCACAAGCAAATACAACTGCTAAGAATTCTTTTTCGGTAGTAGCATAGTTTCTTTGAGCATTGTCTAGGGTTTTACTAGCATATTGAATAACATTTAGTTTCTTATCAACTCTTTGTCCTAGAACAACACCTACAACATAATCACTAGCATCACACATAATTTCAAAGGCTAAATTCCAATCAGGTGGCTGGACAATAGGTGTAGAGATCAATGCTTTCTTAAGTATTTCAAATGCTTCTACACAATCATCATCAAAAACAAATGTTATATCTTTTTGTAATAAATTAGTCAGAGGCCGAGAAATTTTTGAGAAGTCCTTAATGAACCTCCTATAAAAACCGGCATGACCAAGGAAACTTCTTATACCTTTGATGTCCTTGGGACATGGCATCTTTTCAATAGCATCAACCTTGGCTTTATTAACTTTGATACCTCTTTCAGAAACTTTATGCCCCAAGACAATACCTTCATTAACCATAAAGTGGCACTTTTCCCAATTCAAGACAAGATTAGTTTCTTCACATCTCTACAAAACTCGATCAAGGTTGCTCAAGCAATCATCAAAAGAAGATCCATAGACGGAAAAGTCGTCCATGAAAACCTCACAAATCTTTTCATAAAAGTCAGAGAATATAGCCATCATGCATCTTTGAAAGGTAGAAGGTGCATTACATAAACCAAAAGGCATACGTCTATAAGCAAAAGTACCAAAAGGGCATGTAAAAGTAGTCTTTGATTGATCTTTGGCTGACACAGGTATTTGAGAGAACCCAGAATAACCATCTAGAAAGCAAAAATGTGTATGTTTGGATAATCTTTCTAGCATTTGATCGATAAAAGGTAAGGGGTAATGATCCTTTTTAGTAGCCTTATTTAATTTGCGGAAATCAATTACCATCCTATAACCTGTAATAATTCTTTGAGGAATCAATTCATCTTTATCATTAGGAACAATAGTAATACCTCCCTTCTTAGGGACACAATGGACAGGGCTTACCCTCTGACTATCAGCAACGGGATAAATTATACCTGCCTCAAGGAGCTTTAGTATCTCCTTTCTTACCACTTCTTTCATTTTAGGATTCAGCCAGCGTTGATGATCACAAACTAGTTTAGCATCTTCTTCCAAATTAATTTTATGTTGACATAGAGTGGGACTAATGCCCTTAAGATCATCAAGAGTATACCCAATAGCAGCACGGTGCTTCTTCAGAGTTTTCAATAATCTCCCTTCCTCATGCTCTGAAAGGTTAGCACTAATAATAACAGGATATATCTTTTTCTCATCAAGATAAGCATATTTAAGAGTATCAGGTAACGGTTTAAGCTCAAACACGGGATCACCCTTGGGTGGAGGAGGATCCCCTAGGATTTCAACAGGTAAATTATTTTTCACAATAGGTTCCTATTTAAAGAATACTTCATCTATTTCCCTTCTTTCATTCATAAACATATCATTTTGATGGTCTAGAAAATAATGTTCTAAAGGATCACTGGGAGGTACGGCAATAGAAGCAAGACCAATAATTTCATCCTTACTAGGTAATTCTTCTTCACGGTGTTGTCTACTAAATTTAGAGAATTTAAATTCATGAGTCATATCATCTAAACCGATAGTAACAACATCTCTTTTGCAATCTATGGTAGCATTAACAGTGTTTAAGAATGGTCTACCAAATATAATGGGACAAAAGCTATCTTGTGGGAACCAAGAACAAGAAAATCAGCAGGATATTTAGTTTTCCCACACAAGACTTCAACATCTCTAACAATTCCCATTGGTGAAATAGTATCTCTATTGGAAAGTTTAATTGTGACATCAATATCTTCTATTTCAGCAGGTGCAATATCATGCATAACTTCTTGGTATAAGGAATAAGGTATTGCACTAGCACTAGCACCCATATCACATAAGCCATGATAACAATGATCTCCTATTTTAACAGAAATAACAGGCATGCCTACCACAGGTCTAGGTTTATCTTTATCACGGGGTTTAGCAATTCTAGCAGTTTCATTACAGAAATAAATAACATGCCCATCTATATTATCAGACAAGAGATCTTTAACAATAACAATATTAGGTTCAACTTTAACTTGCTCAGGAGGTGTATATGTTTTAATATTGCTTTTACGAACTATAGTTGAAGCTTTAATATGATCCTTTATCCTAACAGGGAAAGGTGGTTTCTCAATATAAGAAGTAGGAACAATAGGATCATTATAAGTAATAGTCTTTTCTTCAACTTTAATAGGTGCGGCTACTTTTACTTCTATGGCAAGATGATATTTAAACCACTTCTCCTTGGGGACATCAACATAAGTAGCAAAATATTCACAGAAAGAAGCTACTATCTCAGAGTCAAGTCCATATTTAGTGCTAAATTTATGAAAAATATCGGTATCCATAAAAGATTTAACACAATCAAAACTAGGTGTCATACCTGACTCCTTACCATTGTCGAGGTCCCAATCTTCAGAGTTGCGTTTAATTATTTCCAATAAATTCCATTTGAATTCAATAGTCTTCATCATAAAAGAGCCAGCACAAGAAGTATCAAGCATGGTGCGATTGTTACCAGAAAGCCGAGCATAAAATTTTTGAATAATCATTTCCCTTGAGAGCTCATGATTGGGGCATGAATATAACATTGATTTAAGCCTCCCCCAAGCTTGAGCGATGCTTTCTCCTTCGCGAGGCCAAAAATTATATATATAGTTGCGATCATGATGAACAAGATGTATAGGATAAAATTTCTGATGAAATTCCAATTTCAATCATTTGTAATTCCAAGACCTCATATCATCACATAGCCTATACCATGTCGATGCATCTCCCCTCAAAGATAAGGGGAAAACCTTCTTCTTAACAACATCTCTGGGTACACCTGCAAGCTTGAATATATCAGATGTTCATCAGGATGTTTTATTCCATCTCCTAAAAAAGGATTAGCTAGCAGTTTTTCTATCATACCTGCAGGAACATCAAAGCAAGCATTTTCATTTTAATATTCATTTTCAGTAGGTTCAGTAGGTTGAGGAGCATCTCTTTGCTCTACTAGTCGGGGTGAAGATGCCCCGAACAAGCCCCTCAGAGGATTACTTTCCATAGTAATAAGTGACAGTAAATTTCAGCACACTATATAAATTTTTCCTTACCAAATTCCACCTACCAAAGGTGCTTCACTCCCCGGCAACGGCGCCAGAAAAGAGTCTCGATGACCCACAAGTATAGGGGATCTATCATAGTCCTTTCGATAAGTAAGAGTGTCGAACCCAGCGAGGAGCAGAAGGAAATGATAAGCAGTTTCCAGCAAGGTATTTTCCGCAAGTACTGAAATAAGTGGTAACAGATAGTTTTGTGATAGGATAATTTGTGACGAGCAATAAGTAACAAAAGTAAATAAAGTGCAGCAAGGTGGCCCAATCCTTTTGTAGCAAAGGACAAGCCTGGAAAAACTCTTATATGATGTAAAGCGCTCCCGAGGACACATGGGAATATCGTCAAGCTAGTTTTCATCACGTACATATGATTCGCGTTCGGTACTTTGATAATTTGGTATGTGGATGGACCGGTGCTTGGGTGCTACCCTTACTTGGACAAGCATCCCACTTATGATTAACCTATATTGCAAGCATCCGCAAATACAACAAAAGTATTAAGGTAAACCTAACCATAGCATGAAACATATGGATCCAAATCAGCCCCTTACGAAGCAATGCATAACTAGGGTTTAAGCTTCTGTCACTCTAGCAACCCATCATCTACTTATTACTCCCCAATGCCTTCCTCTAGGCCCAAATAATGGTGAAGTGTCATGTAGTCGACGTTCAGATAACGCCACTAGAGGAGAGACAACATACATCTCATCAAAATATCGAACGAATACCAAATTCACACGACTACTAGTAGCAAGACTTCTCCCATGTCCTCAGGAACAAAAGTAACTACTCACAAAGCATAAACATGTTCATAATCAGAGGGGTATTAATATGCATATAGGATCTGAACATATGGTCTTCCACCAATTAAACCAACTAGCATCAACTACAAGGAGTAATTAACACTACTAGCAACCTACTAGCACCAATCTAGGACTTGGAGACAAGAATTGGATACAAGAGATGAACTAGGGTTTTGAGATGAGATGGTACTGATGAATATGTTGATGGAGATTGCCCTCTCCCGATGAGAGGAGCATTGGTGATGATGATGGCGATGATTTCCCCCTCCGGGAGGGAAGTTTCCCCAGCAGAACAGCTTCGCCAGAGCCCTAGATTGATTCTGCCAAGGTTCCGCCTCGTGGCGGCGGAGTTTCATCCGATAAGATGGCTTATGAATATTTTCCCATCGAAAGACTCCATATAGCAGAAGATGGCCACCGGAGGGCCACCAGGGGGCCCACGAGGTAGGGGGGCGCGCCCCCCACCCTCGTGGGAAGTGTGTGGCCCCCGTGGTGAGGTTCTTGTGCTTAGTATTTTTTATCTATTTGGAAAACATCATCCGTGAAGTTTCAGGACTTTTGGAGCTGTGCAGAATAGGTCTCTAATATTTTCTCCTTTTCCAGCCCAGAATCCCAGCTGCCGGCATTCTTCCTCTTTATGTAAACCTTGTAAAATAAGAGAGAATGGGCACAAGTATTGTGATATAATGTGTAATAACAGCCCATAATGCAATAAATATTGATATAAAAGCATGATGCAAAATGGACGTATCATATCTTCGCACGCAAGGAAGTGCCTCCTTATTACGCACAAAAAATGAATACTCCCCCTATTAGCTGGGACCCAGTATAGTGGCAGGCTGACTTGTGGGCCTACTAAGTTGACGGGGGTGGAGGGCTTTGTCAACTTAGTCAATATGCACGATTCTAGCTCCAGTGACCGTACGATGTCCATCCAACGGACGTAGTGCTTCTTCAACGTCTGGTCTTCTTGCTCCAGCCGCCCAAACCAGCGCCGGTCGTGCCTCGTGCTTGTGCCTCCCGTGGCCGGCTGCGATGCGGCGGAGGCCTCACCACCCCCTACTACTCCCACCGCTGGCCAGGCCATCCCTCTACTCACCCACACCCCATGTTATTTTGCGGCGACGGCAGCCTCACACCGCAGCGAACCAGTGAACCCTCATACTCCTCTACGCGTTGGCATCCACTTCCGCATCTTCCCCGGCTCCGCGTCGTCCCCTTCCTAGGCCTCGCCGTCGTCCACCGCCCTGGTGCTCTCGGCGCGGCGTGGTCAACATGGTCAAGGAACGGCTTCCATCGGACGTGGACTGTACGTGGAGAGGCTGACAGCTGGGTCCATGGCTGCAGCAAGGAAGAGCCTCCTTATTACGTGCAAAATAATTATTCCTCCACCTGACAGCGAGGACCCACCGGATCGGCCACCGTATTTCGCGAAAAAAACGTTTCCTCCTGATTGCTGGGACCCAACAGCTACACCTTCGCATGCAAGGAAATGCGTCCGGGCAAAAAAAATAAAACGATTCGCCCCCTGACTGTTGGGACCCACCAGCTACATCTTCGCACGCAAGGAAGTGCCTGACAGTCGGGACCCACCTGGTCGAAGCGTACGTAGTGTTGTCATTCTGGTCGCGAGCGTGTACGTACATACTGGTCAAGTAGAGGCGCGCACGTGTCGTAGTAGAGGCGCGCACGTAGCATGTACATGTACGTACAACGGCCAGGGTGGAAGAAAGAAAATACGGCCACGTATGTGTACATACGGGCGGGGTCTCGAACGCCTACTCGCGCATATGTACGGCCAGGGCTCGTGTACATGGCTGGGTCGGAACGAAGAAACACCTTCGTCGTCGTGTTCATGGGGAGGCAACAGAATGCGTCGTGTTCATCTGGAGGCAACGGAATGCGTGGGAGCCAACCGGCTGGGTCGGAACGGAATGCGTGGTCGTGTTCATCGGGAGGGCTTGGATGGAACAGGCGATGGAGGCGAGGCCTGGCGTACCGCAAAACGGAGGAAACGGACCTCCTACGATCGAAATGCGGGTCCTGTTGGTCGGGAGGGGTGTGGTGTACCGCAAAACGAAGGAAACGGACCTCCTACGGTCGAAACAGGGGTCCTGTTGATCGGGGGGGTGTGGCGTACCGCAAAACGGACGAAACATACTTGTGTTGGAGCGCTATGGCCGAAACGGGGGTCCTGTTCATCGGGAGGGGTGTGGCGTACCGCAAAACGGGACTCCACGGGATACTGTTCATCTCCACCGTCGACCTCCTCCAGCCTCCACGGGCTCCTGTTCATCCAGCCTCCACCGCGCGCTACTCCACCGGCTACTGTTCAACCACCCCTCCACGGGCACCCCTCCACCGTCTACTGTTCATCCAGCCCTCCACACCACGGGGTCCTGTTCAACCACCCCTCCACGGGCACCCCTCCACCATCTACTGTTCATCCAGCCCTCCACAACACCACGGGGTCCTGTTCATCCAGAGGCAACACCACCGCTCACTGTTCATCCAACCCCCCCCCCCCCCGCAATGCTCACTGTTCATCCCAGAGGCAGCATCGATCAGCTTCAGTTAGCAGAAGTAGCGAAGGAATCGCTCGATCGGGTTCAGTTAACATCCATCGATCGATCGCTCGGGTTCAGTAACGCGTAGCCTGCAGTGCAATCACTCGGGTTCAGTTAGAGCCCAATGCCTCGCACACATGCGCGTATGTGTACGAGAGAAACGCGCATCGCTCGGCCCCTGACCTCCCACCGTAACCGGGAACTCCCCGAAATTTTCCTCCCCCTCACTTCTACCATGGTTTTTTCCGTCATGGACGGCCCAAAGAATGTCATGCAGCAGTGTCTCCGGCCCGCCCAGGACGAAAAGCCCATTTTCTGTCATGATTTTTTGTCATAGAAGTAGGAGCCCACCACATCTATGATGATACCGGGTTTTGTCACAATTATCGTCATAGAAGTGTCATATGTATGACAGAAAAAAATTCGTTCGGCCCAAAATGTCACGGATGTGTCTTTTTTTTGTAGTGCCCCTCGGGCGCGTGGGCCTGCCTCATGGACGACTCGGGCACCTCCTTGACGTGAGACCGACGCCAAAAATTCCTATAAATATAGAAACCTCTAGAAAATAACCTAGATCGGGAGTTCCGCCGCCGCAAGCCTCTGTAGCCACGAGAAATCAATCTAGGCCCTCTCTGGCACCCTGCCGGAGGGGGCCATCATCACCGGAGGGCATGGAGGAGGATCCCGGAGGGGCCATCATCACCATGAAGGCCAAGGACCAGAGGGGGAACCTCTCCCCATCCAGGGGGAGGCCATGGAGGAGGAAGCACAAGGGGGAGAACCTCTCCTTCTCTCTCCCGGTGGCATCGGAGTGCCATCGGGAGGGGAATCATCGCCGTGGTGATCGTCTTCATCAACATCACCATCATCATCTCTTTTACGCGGTCCACTCTCCCGCACCCCACTGTAATCCCTACTAGAACATGGTGCTTTATGCCACATATTATGATCCAATGATGTGTTGCCATCCTATGATGTTTTGAGTAGATATCTTTTGTCTTTGGGTTGATTGATGATCTAGATTGGTACGAGTTGTATGTTTTATTTTGGTGCTGTCCTATTGTGACCTCTATGTCGTGCAAGCATGAGGGATTCCTGCAGTAGGGTGTTGCAATACGTTCATGATTCGCTTATAGTGGGTTGCATGAGTGACAGAAACATAAACCCGAGTAAGGGCATTGTTGCGTATGGGATAAAGGGGACTTGATGCTTTAATGCTATGGTTGGGTTTTACCTTAATGATCTTTAGTAGTTGCGGATGCTTGCTAGAGTTCCAATCATAAGTGCATATGATCCAAGAACAGAAAGTATGTTAGCTTATGCCTCTCCCTCATATGAAATTGCAATGACGACTATCGGTCTTATTAAACAATTGCCTAGGACAATTCCGCACACCGATCCACCATTATTCCACACTCGCTATTTATAATATTTAGTAATATATTCTAACTTTATGATAACAACACCTACTTCCATATTTTAGCTCTCCAATATCATGCAAAGTTATCCACCTCATACCCACAACATAGTTTTATTTCTCATTGCTAGTTGGAAGCAAACGTTCGGTATACGTAGAGTCGTGTCAATGGCATATAGGGCTTCAGAGAATATTGATCTTACCTTTAGCTCCTTGTGGGTTTGACACTCCATACTTATCACTTCCACCTTTGGAAATTACTACGGTGATTCCCTGCACTTCGGGATTATCAGGCTACAGTAAGGCTCTTTGCGTGCTCGACGAGGCGCTCCTCCTCCTCCCGCAGGAACTCGATGTAGCGCGCAAGGTCGCTGACGCATGTGCGGGCCTCCACCTCCGCCTCCCACCTTCGGGCCGCGGCGGCAGAGCGGGTGATAATTGATACGTCTCCGTCGTATCTACTTTTCCAAACACTTTTGCCCTTGTTTTGGACTCTAACTTGCATGATTTGAATGGAACTAACCCGGACTGATGTTGTTTTCAGCAGAATTACCATGGTGTTATTTATGTGCAGAAACAAAAGTTCTCGGAATGACCTGAAACTTCACGGAACATCTTTTCATAATAATAAAAAATCCTTGCAAAAGATGAAGACCAGGGGGCCACACCCTAGCCACGAGGGTGGGGGCGCGCCTGCCCCCCTAGGGCGCGCCCCCTACCTCGTGGGTCCCCTGGAGCTCCTCCGACCTCGACTCCATCTCTATATATTTGCTTTTGGGGAGAAAAAATCAAAGAGAAGGATTCATCACGTTTTACGATACGAAGCCGCCGCCAAGCCCTAAAACCTCTCGGGAGGGCTGATCTGGAGTCCGTTCGGGGCTCCGGAGAGGGGAATCTGTCGCCATCGTCATCATCAACCATCCTCCATCACCAATTTCATGATGCTCACTGCCGTGCATGAGTAATTCCATCGTAGGCTTGCTGGACGGTGATGGGTTGGATGAGATTTATCATGTAATCGAGTTAGTTTTGTTAGGGTTTGATCCCTAGTATCCACTACGTTCTGAGATTGATGTTGCTATGACTTCGCTATGCTTAATTCTTGTCACTAGGGCCCGAGTGCCATGATTTCAGATCTGAACCTATTATATTTTCATCAATATATGAGAGTTCTTGATCCTATCTTACAAGTATATAGTCACCTATTATGTGTTATGATCCGTTAACCCCGAAGTGACAATAATCGGGATACTTACCGGTGATGGCCGTAGTTTGAGGAGTTCATGTATTCACTATGTGTTAATGCTTTGGTCCGGTACTCTACTAAAAGGAGGCCTTAATATCTCTTAGTTTCTGTCGGTGTCAAAACCGGCGGATCTCGGGTAGGGGGTCCCGAACTGTGCGTCTAAGGCGGATGGTAACAGGAGGCAGGGGACACGATGTTTACCCAGGTTCGGGACCTCTCGATGGAGGTAATACCCTACGTCCTACTTGATTGATCTTGATGATATGAGTATTACAAGATTTGATCTACCACGAGATCATAGAGGCTAAACCCTAGAAGCTAGCCTATGGTATGATTGTTGTTGTCCTATGAACTACCCCTCCGGTTTATATAGACACCGGAGGGGGCTAGAGTTACACAGAGTCGGTTACAAGGGCGAAGATCTACATATCCGTATTGCCAAGCTTGCCTTCCACGCCAAGGAAAGTCCCATCCGGACACGGGACGAAGTCTTCAATCTTGTATCTTCATAGTCCAACAGTCCGGCCAAAGGATATAGTCCGGCTGTCCGGGGACCCCCTAATACAGGACTCCCTCAGTAGCCCCTGAACCAGGCTTCAATGACGATGAGTCCGGCGCGCAGTTTTGTCTTCGGCATTGCAAGGTCGGTTCCTCCTCCGAATACTCCATAGAAGATTGTAAACACAAGGATAGTGTACGGCTCTGCAAAACAAGTTCCACATACCACCGAAGAGAGAATAATATTTCCACAAATCTATTATGCTGACACGTTTTGATAGCATGACATCATGTCATGGCCCGGTCATTATTCGAACCATTTTTCTCAACCAGCATCGCACATATCGCGAGGCAATTTTCTTGACACGTCTTGCCAAAGCAGAGATCGCGTCCCCCTTATTAAGGGATTCTCATCAATACGGACGTGGGTAACCCAACCGCGCCATCAATTACGGCGCTTGGGGAATAAGCGATTTTACCAGGCAAGTGGGGAGGCGTATCACCTCTTTCGCCCTTATAAAGGGACAAAGATTCCCCCTTTTTACACACGCCTTCTTCCTCCTCGCTTATCCATTCTCACGCACTCGAGCTCCAGTGCCCAAGTTTGCGTCTTTCTTCTCACACCACTCCAAGCATGTCCGGAGCGGGAGGCAAGTGGATGGTCCCCTCTGTCACGGAGGAGCACATCGCAAAGTTACGGGAAGCCGGATATCTGGCCGCGGATATCGCGCACCGGCTGCCAGATGCGGGGCAGATCATCCCTACGCCTGAACCCCAAGAGAGGGTAGTTTTTCTTACCCACTTCGTCCGCGGACTAGGATTTCCCCTCCACCCGTTTGTCCGCGGGCTCATGTTCTACTACGGGCTGGATTTTCATGATCTGGCCCCCAATTTCATCCTCAACATCTCGGCGTTTATCGTCGTGTGCGAGGCCTTCCTCCGCATCAGGCCCCATTTCGTCATGTGGCTGAAGACCTTCAATGCTAAACCAAAGGTGGTGGTCGGCCAGCAAGCAGAGTGCAGAGGCGCCATGGTGGGCAAAATGCCTAACGTCACCTGGCTTGAAGGCTCCTATGTGGAGACCATAAAGGGGT
The DNA here is from genome assembly GCF_018294505.1 of Triticum aestivum. Taxonomy (NCBI): domain Eukaryota; kingdom Viridiplantae; phylum Streptophyta; class Magnoliopsida; order Poales; family Poaceae; genus Triticum; species Triticum aestivum. Next base: position 100,074,907 of record NC_057800.1, on the reverse strand, counting down.
GGCAATCGGGGTGGTTCTACATCACTGAGCCGCGCGACACCAACTGGGTGGCGGCCCCCAAATTTCGATCCAGAATCCCCATGCAGCTCACCTCCTGGAAAGAGAAGGGCCTATCCTGGGGTTCTCCGGTAGAGCTGACCGGACTCTAGACCTGCATCAGGAACATGATGAGCTAGAAAATCAAGCTCGTCAACGTGGTCCAGGTCATGCTCTTTCGCCGGATCCTCCCGTGTCAATGACGGGCATTCAATTTGTGGGAGTTCTACCCGGCCAAGCACCAGACGTTGCGAGAGCTCTTCGACACAATGCACAAGGACATCTGGAAGGTGATGTTCAAGGGCGCCGAGGTACCTCCTCCCCTTACCGAGGACCGAGGACTCTGCGCAAAGCGCCATGCCAATCCAGTAAGTTTTCATATCTCATAGGATATTTATTTGCCCCAGTTTAATCATGTGCGGGATCTAAGCTTCCACGCCATTAACAGGACTGGGTAAAGACAGCGGAGCAGCTCGATTGCCCAGCCCCCTGCCTGAAGATCCTGCAAATGCTCTCCTAACGGAGATGCTGGCTCCGGCACCTTACGAGGTGCCGGTGAAGAAGACCAAGAAGAAGGCCACGGGACCCGAAAGGGTCTCCAGCGCAAGGTTATATCGGACTCATCGTCCGATGACTCCGAGGCGCACTCCTCCCATGAAAACGAGGAGGAGGAGGAGGAGGAAATTTCTCCCACCCCCCCTAGCCGGGGGAGACAAGAAAAGGAATGTCGGCCCATCCAGGGAGGCCGAAGGGTCCAAGAAGGGAAGGACCCTCCTTCCGGACTGCTCCACGACGGCCTCCTATAGCGGTGACAAGTGGTTACCCAGGGAGAAGCCCCTGGCAAAGTCGTAAGTATCCGGACACCATAGTAATACATGGTGTGTTTTATTGCACTGTTTCTCATTACGCCGCATATGATTATGCAGTCCGTCCCAAGCCCATCTCGACGTATCTTCGTCGGACAGTTCATTGGACTCGTCAGATATGAATAGCGATTCACTTCTGACCGCCTCCACCCCTTGCCCTACGGAAAACGTCGAGGTGTTGTCCCGAAAGGCACCGAGCCGAGGGGAGGTAGTCCTGGGGGCACCTCGAGGCGACCTTCCGGACCCTAGGCGCAAAGGGAGCAAGACTCCCACAGGCTCCAAGTTCGGCCCCCAGCCGAATACTGCCCCGGAACCTTCGGTGGTTCCGGACTCCGGCAAGCGATCCCCCGTTAAGGGGGGCAGCCGCCCGTGCTGGTGTCCTCTGTCCATCCAGAGGCACCGGACAACTTGCTGGAAGCGCTTCACAACGCTTCCATCAACGAAGAGCACCGCACTGTCATGAGTGGAGTGATTGAGAAAGTTTAGTCTGCCAAAAATGGACTGACCGAAGCTTGCACCAGCCTCCTAACAGGCTTTGAAGTAAGCAATCAAAATATAAGAAAATATTACCGCATAGATAGTAGCCCCTGGTGCTCTATTCGGCGTTCGCGAAGAAAGGCCGAATAGAGGATCAAATGATGACTCAGGAGTCTAATCAGAATATGTCTATGTGTATGTGCAGGCTTCACTGCTGGCCGCTGCCGCACATACTGCGGAGGTCTCTGCATTGAAGCAGGACCTGGAGCGGTCCGAGGACGAGCTCGGCCTTACCAAGAGGCATCTCGAGGAGAGAAAAGGTAAGCAATACCTTGTCTATATATTTAAAAAGAAGTTCGGGTGTAAAGTAATAGGATCATCATGAATTTGCCAGGGGCCACGACCGAAGTGGCGACCCTGAAGAAGGCACTGTCCGAGGCCAAAGACAAAGCGGCTGTCGGCGTTATGGGAACGGGAGTCCCCAGACTTGCCTGCCTGCGGCCTGCGGTGTGGCTCGAGTGGGGGCCCAGTGCGGCCCAGCTTCATCAGCTCAAACTCAAGACCCTCGCGAGGGTCCAAGCCCTGTGGGGCGGACGACAGGAAGCTTCCTGGGGAGCAGCCTCATCAGGCAGGCTTGCGAGGAGGCGGAGAGATCAAGGCAGGGGCACCTCGCGAGGAGCCCGTGACGCAAGCCATGACGATCGAGATCAGGCGGGCGCCAGGCGGGCACCGGCCTGTGTAGTGTCCTTGTTTCCCCTTCGGTGCAAAGGGAACAAGCACAGTCCAAGGCATCGGGCAAAGGTTACCATTCTGGTGCAACGAGACCAAGACCAACAGAGCGGCAGGACGGAGGTCATCGTGGAGCCCAAGACAGTGTCATCACCAGTGCTTTTGGCAGCCGAAGACCACCTTTGGTAAGGATAACTTGTACTAGATGTTCCCCTTCAAAATGGCCAATTGTTGGCACCCTTCCCGCTCACATTTTGGGAAGAGGACCAGGGCCTCTATAAGTAGGACTAGCCACCATAGAGGGAAGGGGACCCGGACCAAGTAGAGCATACCACACCAGCTCAAGAACACCTCTCGCGAGGCCGTTCTTCCCCCTGTATTGTTCATCATCAGCCCCTGAGGCAATCCACCACACCACACACTGGAGTAGGGTATTACACCACATTGGTGGCCCAAACCAGTATAAACCTCGTGTCCCTTGTGTGTTCTTCTTTCTAGCCTAGATTTCTTGCGAGCCATAGAAGCGCGAGTCGGTAGGGGAAAGATCTCCGTGCGCACCCCAGAGTTCGAACCTTAACGGTCTGCCGGAACCAGAAATCCGACAGCGGCCAAGGAGCGCATTGAGCGGGAAAAGCAAGAATCCCGGGTAGGCGAGGTGTAGCAAGAGCTCGAGGCTCTCGCCAAAAAACACGAGTCCTTGGAGCTTTACTCTAAGACGTGAGAGTCTGAGCTTGCGAAGGCGCTCGAAAGCACCGGGAGTGCCAAGGCTGAAGCCCACAAGGCCCTCCAGGAGATTGATGCGGTGAAGAAGATAGCAGCGGGTAAGGCATTCATTATGCAAAGCAAGCGTGTGAAGGAAACTTTCCTTTTACTTACCCGAGTTTGGAGCTCTCCAGGAGCATTCGCAGATCTTCCCCGCAGTGTACTGGATGCTGCGGAGTTTTTCCAAGCTGAGGAGGGGAGCTCGACAGAAAAGTTGTTCTGGTCTCAGTATACTGGGACCGAACACCCAATGCCCTTGAGCGACCAGCTGAAGCAATTGGTCGAGCTTCACAAGGCGGTCGAACAGGCCATGAAGGGTCTTATAGTCCGGGTGTGGCCTGGAGAGCCCCTGCCCGGTAGCTACTTCGGTTTGCTAAGGCGGCTTGTGGATGCCTGCCCACGGCTTGAAGTCATAAAGCGGTCTGTCTGCATCGAGGGTGCGTGCAGGGCTTTTGCCCGGGCGAAGGTGCACTGGGCGAAGCTGGACGCCATGAAGCTAGTGAAGGAGGGGCCGCCGGAGGGCAAGGAGCATCGCTGCCTCGAAATGTATTATGACAGTGTCCTGAAGGGTTCCCGCCTTGTGGCGGATGAATGTGCTAGAGATGTAATTTTTGAATGAACATGCTCATGTGATCCTGTAATGTGAAACGAGTTCATTTGTGCTATGCAACGCTTTTTTAATTAAAATATTACCTTCTGTGCGGCCATTTATAAAATCTGAGAGTTGGTAGTCGTCACCTTCTTCCCCCATGTAACTAGTACTGGGGTGTTCGGGATAAACCTGAGCACTCTTTATTCCAATTTTGGGTCCTTCGAGGGAGGTGTTCAGCACAACGAACCAGGCAATCGGACTATAAGGCTTTACCACTCTAACTTAGCAATAGAAGTCTATATTTTTAAATTTTGGCGAAGCCCCTAGTATTCGGAAGGCCGAATTTGGGGCGCTATACATGCCTAAGTCGGGCAAGGCCGACTCCTCGCCCGAAGCGGAAAAAGTCTTTAAGGACTTGAGACCTCTCGAACAGCGAGCAGCTCTCGCCTTATCATGATAGTCAGTTTTCTACTTTCTCTACTGAGGTGCTCGTCCAGAAGAACCGGGACACAATCGCAGTAGTTCTCCCAGCGCTACCTTAGCCGATATAGCGGAACGTAAGGTACCAAAGCATGGGAGCCGGGCAAACCCAACTATTGACCCAAGACATGGTTCGGAGCTGATGCATATAATGCTATAAGCTCAGGGTGCCGCACTGTCGAAAGTGTTCAGACTTCTCACACCGTATTATGGGGTAAACGAAAGCCCCTGGAGTACTAACCGTACCAGAATGTACGGGTGCAAGTTGTCGTAAATGAACATATAATAAAAAAGGGATGAATAATGCAATAATAGACTAACGCTATGCATTGTTATTTAAATAATACGTCAAAGCGTACTGATACAAGTAGTGCAAGAAGCAGAAAAGAGGACTATTTGACATGTCCTATCCAAGGGCAAGCTGCGTATGGATAGTAGAAAGCGGGTATATCGATTATTATTAGAGACCACTTGGGGGTTCCTGTGTACATCTTAGCTTCTTGCCTCCTTGGTTGTTCCTTCCCGTAATGTGTCCGGCAAACGCACTGCCGGAAAGGGATTCCAGAGAGTTAGGTCCTGAAAGAGAAAAAATGAGAAAGGTATACAGCCCCTAGGGCGGTTAAGCCGCATTGTGGGACGTGCCTTGATCGTGCCCCCGCCTATGTCCATGGTTTTTTCAGTGTGTAATTATGTATGCACGGCACGGATTTCGTCGCTTGACTGGGACTGGGACGAGGGCCGAATTGCTCGACGAGCTCTGAACGTCCCAGGCGATCCTGTTGCAGTTTACTCCAGACTCGCTTGACGGTGTCTGGGGGCTGTATCGCCGAATTGGTGATTTGCCTTAAAAGGCTGCTTTGTGCTTCTGCTGCGAGGGCCACAATGTGCTCTTCCGTGCGGAGCGAGCGTTCTGTGTTTCCATTGACTGTTATGACCCCCCCTAGGTCCTGGCATATTGAGCTTGAGGTATGCGTAATGCGGTACCGCATTGAATTTTGCAAATGCGGTTCGCCCGAGCAGTGCGTGATAGCCACTGCGGAACGGGACGATATCGAAGATTAACTCCTCGCTTCGGAAGTTGTCCGGAGATCTGAAGACCACTTCCAGTGTGATTGAGCCCGTGCAATGGACCTCTACACCTGGGCTGACGCCCTTAAAGGTGGTTTTGGTGGGTTTGATCCTCGAAGGATCTATACCCATTTTGCGCACTGTATCCTGATAGAGCAGGTTCAGGCTGCTGCCGCCGTCCATATGGACTCGAGTGAGGTGAAATCCGTCGATGATGGGGTATAGGACCAATGCGGCGGATCCGCCATGACGGATACTAGTGGGGTGGTCCCTGCGATCAAAGGTGATCGGACAAGCGGACCATGGGTTGAACTTTGGGGCGACGGGCTCCATCGCATAGACGTCCCTTAGTGCACGCTACCATTCCCTCCTGGGAATGTGGGTTGCGTATATCATGTTCACCGTCTTCATTTGTGGGGGGAACCTCTTTTGTCCTCCCGTGTTCAGCGGCCGGGGCTCCTTCTCGTCATCACTATGCAGCCCCTTGTCCTTGTTTTTGGCATTTAACTTGCCAAACTGGACAGGCCCAGAGTACTTCTTTTGAATGTCTTTTTCCGCTGACCGGATCTAGAGCCTCTGAATTCGACATTGACTATCGTATCATCGGTGTTATCGCCGTTGTTGCGGCGCTTTTGTCTGTTACGACGTGGTCTGCCGTTGGCATCTTTGGTATCCGGAGTGCCCGGATTCCTTGATGTGTTGTTGCTGCGAGCCAACCAGCTATCCTCGCCCGCACAAAAGCGGGTCATGAGTGTCGTGAGGGCTGCCACAGACTCCGGCTTCTCCTGGCCGAGGTGCTGGGAAGCCACTCGTCATGGATGTTATGCTTGAATGCCGCTAAGGCCTCTGCATCCGGACAGTCGACAATTTGGTTTTTCTTAGTTAGGAACCGTGTCCAGAATTGCCTGGCCGATTCCCCTGGCTGCTGAGTTATATGGCTCAAGTCATCAGCATCCGGTGGTCGCACATAAGTGCCCTGGAAGTTGTCAAGGAATGCATCTTCCAAATCCTCCCAACTGCCGACGGAGTCTGCTGGCAAGCTATTCAGCCAGTGCCGAGCTGGTCCTTTGAGTTTTAGTGGGAGGTACTTGATGGCATGCAGATCATCACCGCGAGCCATGTGGATGTGAAGGAGGAAATCCTCAATCCATACAGCGGGATCTGTTGTACCATCATACGGTTCGATATTTACAGGTTTAAAACCCTCCGGGAATTCGTGATCCATGACTTCATCACTGAAGCATAGGGGGTGTGTGGCGCCTCTGTGCCGGGCTATATCACGACGCAGTTCATATGAGTCTTGTCTGCTGTATTCGGCCCGTCCAGATTTACTTTTAGTGTATCCGACGCGACGGTCATCGTCCCGCGTTGGCGCGCGCCCCCGTGACCCGTATATTGACCTTGCATGTTTTGCCCTGCTGTCAAATACGTCTCGCAGGTCCCATGTGTTGCCCCAGGCCTTGGTATTTTTGATTGAGTGGCGGCGGGGTGCAGGTTGAACTTCAGGCTGAAACGCCTCTCTGGCTGGGCCACGCGGTGGCCGGTCAGCCGCATCGTACACTGGTGATGGAGGTTTCAATGCTTCCTCCTCGAGGTGAGGTAGCAACCTGCACTTTAGGTAACTCTTGGAGGGGCGCTCGAGTTCGTATTCCTCGGTCGCAAGGACTTCGGTCCATCTGTCTGCTAGCAAGTCTTGATCAGCTTGAAGCTGTTGTTGCTTTTTCTTTAGGCTATTTGTTGTGGCCATAAGCCGGCGCTTGAAGCGCTCCTGCTCAACGGGATCCTCGGGCACGATAAATTCTTCATCGCCGAGGCTCACCTCGTCTTCGGAGAGAGGCATGTAATTGTCCTCCTACGATTCTCCATCTGTTGCCTGCTCTGGAGGGCTAGCTTGTTCACCCTCCCGCTTTACATCGTGCTGGAGAGGATTGTGGTTGTCTTCGGCACTATCCGGAGTGTTATTTTCTCTTGTGCCGGTATCACTACTTTTGCTATGGCGGGACTTAGAGCGGCGCCGCTGACGTCGGCGCTTGGGTTGCTTCTTGGAGGGGTCATCCTCCGATGTCTCATCGCCATTGCCATATTTGGGGGTGTCCACCATGTATATATCATATGATAGGGTGGTGGTCCAGCGCCCTGTGGGCGGTGGTTCCTGTTCATCTCCTGCATCGTCGTCCATACCGTCGATGTCTTCGGAGTCGAATTCGAGCATGTCGGTTAAATCGTCGACAGTGGCTACTAAGTGGGTGGTGGGTGGGCAGCGAATTTCTTCGTCATCCACATCCCATTCTAGCCGGACATAGTTCGGCCAAGGTTCTCCTGACAAGGAGAGAGACCTTAATGAATTTAGCACATCTCCGAAAGGCGAGTGCTGAAAGATATCGGCGGAGGTGAACTCCATGATCGGCGCCCAGTCGGATTCGATAGGCACGGATGCAGGCGGCTCGGAGTCCGTGGCCGGAGACTAATCCAGTGGTTCGGCGACACGGCTCTCGTAAGGGGTGAAGTCAATATCCGGCTCCATCACCACTGAGAGTGCGGCCTCCATGGCGGGGTCTATCCCTCCTCCCTCGGATGGCGCAATTTGCTCCAGATTGAAGGCCAGAGTAGTTGCAGATGCGATCTCTCGAACATTGTCCGACGGCAGAGTTACGTCATGCTCGTCGTGATTGTGCGGCGCACCTGACATGGGCTCGAATCCGTCGAAGATCAAGTCTCCACGGATGTCGGCAGTGTAGTTTAAGTTTCTGAACCTGACCTGATGGCCAGGGGCGTAGCTCTCGATCTGCTCCAGATGGCCAAGCGAATTGGCCCGCAGTGTGAAGCCGCCGAATATGAAGATCTGTCCGGGGAGGAAAACCTCACCCTGGACCGCATCGTTATCGATGATCGAAGGGGCCATCGAGCCTTATGGTGACGGCACAGTGGAACTCTCAATGAAAGCACCAATGTCGGTGTCAAGACCGACGGATCTCGGGTAGGGGGTCCCGAACTGTGCGTCTAAGGCGGATGGTAATAGGAGACAGGGGACATGATGTTTACCCAGGTTCGGGCCCTCTCGATGGAGGTAATACCCTACGTCCTGCTTCATTGATCTTGATGATATGAGTATTACAAGAGTTGATCTACCACGAGATCGTAGAGGCTAAACCCTAGAAGCTAGCCTTTGGTATGATTGTTGTTGTCCTACGGAGTAACCCCTTTGGTTTATATAGACACTGGAGGGGGCTAGGGTTACATAGAGTTGGTTACAAGGGAGGATATCTACATATCCGTATTGCCAAGCTTGCCTTCCACGCCAAGGAAAGTCCCATCCGGACACAGGACGAAGTCTTCAATCTTGTATCTTCATAGTCCAACGGTCTGGCCAAAGGATATAGTCTGGCTATCCGGAGACCCCCTAATCCAGGACTCCCTCAGTTTCCACTAGGACCCCGCTGCCACGGGAGGGTAGGACAAAGGATGGCATGCAAGTTCTTTTCCATAAGCATGTATGACTATATTCGGAATACATGCCCACATTACATTGATGAATTGGAGCTAGTTCTGTGTCACCCTAGGTTATGACTGTTACATGATGAACCGCATCCGGCATAATTATCTATCACCGATCCATTGCCTACGAGCTTTCCATATATTGTTCTCCGCTTATTTACTTTTCTATTGTTATTGCTATCATCACTACAAAATACCAAAAACATTACTTTTGCTATCGTTACCTTTTTGCTATTGCTACCACTACTATCATATTACTTTGCTACTAAATACTTTGCTGCAGATATTAAGTTTCCAGGTGTGGTTGAATTGACAACTCAGATGCTAATACTTGAGAATATTCTTTGGCTCCCCTTGTGTCGAATCAATAAATTTGGGTTGAATACTCTACCCTCGAAAACGGTTGCGATCCCCTATACTTGTGGGTTATCAAGACTATTTTCTGGCGCCATTGTTGGGGATCATAGCTCTATTCTTTGAGTCACTTGGGATTTATATCTGCTTATCATTATGAAGAACTTGAGAGATCCAAAAACCAAGATTTATCCCTCAACTATGAGGGGAGATAAGGAACTGCCATCTAGCTCTGCACTTGATTCACCTTCTGTTTTGAGTAAGCTTGCGACACCTAAACCTGCTTCTGCTATTCGTTCTGATATGTCATATGTTATTGATGATGCCACTTCTTCTATGCATGATACTTATGATGAAACTACTTCTATGCTTGATACTACTGTGCCACTTGGTGAATGTCTTGATGAACAACTTGCTAGGGTTAGAGAGAATGAAAATATTGAATCTGATAATATTGATGAAAGTGATGATGAAGACTCTCCCTCTAATGAAATTGAATCACCTGTTATTCCTGAGGGTTATGTTTTTGAAAAAGAAGCTGCTCTAGCTATTTTAGCTTGCAAAGATAGATACGAACTCAAGAGGTTATTAGCTAAATGTAAGCAGCAATCTCTTAATACTAGAATGAAACCTGGCCCTGCTTTTTCTACTTCACCTATCTGTGTTACCGATAAGGATTATGAATTCTCTGTTGATCCTGATATAATTACTTTGGTTGAATCTGATCCTTTTCATGGCTATGAATATGAAACTGTTGTGGCACATCTTACTAAATTAAATGATATAGCCACCTGCTACCTCTTGAGCACTGCGTTGGTTTTCCCCGAAGAGGAAGGGATGATGCAGCAAAGTAGCGTAAGTATTTCCCTCAGTTTTTGAGAACCAGGGTAAATGGTAAAAACGGAATTTTTGATGCGGAGTGCTACTTGGCATAATTTTAATGTAATTATTCTTAATTGTGGTATGAATATTCAGGTCCGAAAGATTCAAGATAAAAGTTCATATTGACATAAAAGTAATAATACTTCAAGCATACTAACAAAGCAATTATGTCTTCTCAAAATAACATGGCCAAAGAAAGTTATGCCTACAAAATCATATAGTCTGGGTATGCTCTATCTTCACCACACAAAGTATTTAAATCATGCACAACCCCGATGACAAGCCAAGCAATTGTTTCATACTTTTGACATTCTCAAAACTTTTTCAATCTTCACGCAATACATGAGCGTGAGCCATGGATATAGTACTATAGGTGGAATAGAATGGTGGTTGTAGAGAAGACAAAAAAAGGGGGAAGATAGTCTCACATCAACTAGGCGTATCAACGGGATATGGAGATGCCCATCAATAGATATCAATGTGAGTGAGTAGGGATTGCCTTGCAACGGATGCACTAGATCTATAAGTATATGAAAGCTCAACAAAAGAAACTAAGTGGGTGTGCATCCAACTTGCTTGCTCACGAAGACCTAGGGCAATTTGAGGAAGCCCATCATTGGAATATACAAGCCAAGTTCTATAATGAAAAATTCCCACTTGTATATGAAAGTGACGAAATAGGAGACTCTCTACTATGAATATCATGGTGCTACTTTGAAGCACAAGTGTGGTAAAAGGATAGTAGCATTGTCCCTTCTCTCTTTTTCTCTTATTTTTTTGGGCCTTTTCTCTTTTTTATGGCCTCTTTCTTTTTTTTCGTCCGGAATCTCATCCCGACTTGTGGGGGAATCATAGTCTCCATCATCCTTTCCTCACTGGGACAATGCTCTAATAATGATGATCATCACACTTTTATTTTCTTACAACTCAACAATTACAACTCGGTACTTAGAACAAAATATGACTCTATATGAATGCCTCCGGCGGTGTACCGGGATATGCAATGACTCATGAGTGACATGTATGAAAGAATTATGAACGGTGGCTTTGCCACATATACGATGTCAACTACATGATCATACTAAGCTATATGACAATGATGGAGTGTGTCATAATAAATGTAACGGTGGAAAGTTGCATGGAAATATATCTTGGAATGGCTATGGAAATGCCATAATAGGTAGGTATGGTGGCTGTTTTGAGGAAGGTATATGGTGGGTGTATGATACCGGCGAAAGGTGCGCGGTATTAGAGAGGCTAGCTGGAAGGGTGAGAGTGCGTATAATCCATGGACTCAACATTAGTCATAAAGAACTCATATACTTATTGCAAAAATCTACAAGTTATCAAAGCAAATTATTACGCGCATGCTCCTAGGGGGATAGATTGGTAGGAAAAGACCATCGCTTGTCCCCGACCGCCACTCATAAGGAAGACAATCAATAAATAAATCATGCTCCGACTTCATCACATAACGGTTCACCATACGTGCATGCTACGGGAATCACAAACTTTAACACAAGTACTTCTCAAATTCACAACTACTCAACTAGCACAGCTTTAATATCACCATCTTCATATCTCAAAACAATTATCAAGCATCAAACTTTTCATAGTATTCAACACACTCATAAGAAAGTTTTATTATTCTTGAATACCAAGCATTTTAGGATTATTTAAGCAAATTACCATGCTATTTAAGACTCTCAAAATAATCTAAGTGAAGCATGAGAGATCAATAGTTTCTATAAAACGAATCCACCACCATGCTCTAAAAGATATAAGTGAAGTACTAGAGCAAAACTATATAACTCAAAAGATATAAGCGAAGAACATAGAGTATTCTAAAAAATTCCAAATCATGTATGGCTCTCTCAAAAGGTGTGTACAGCAAGGATGATTGTGGTAAACTAACAAATAAAGACTCAAATAATACAAGACGCTCCAAGCAAATCACATATCATGTGGTGAATAAAAATATAGCTCCAAGTAAAGTTGCCGATAGAAGTAGACGAAAGAGGGGATGCCTTCCGGGGCATCCCCAAGATTTGGCTTTTAGGTGTCCTTAGATTATATTGGGGGTGCCATGGTCATCCTCAAGCTTAGGCTCTTGCAACTCCTTGTTCCATAATCCATCAAAACTTTACCCAAAACTTGAAAACTTCACAACACAAAACTTAAAGTAGAAAATCTCGTGAGCTCCGTTAGCGAAAGAAAACAAAAGACCACTTCAAGGTACTGTAATGAACTCATTCTTTATTTATATTGGTGTTAAACCTACTGTATTACAACTTCTCTATGGTTTATAAACTATTTTACTAGCCATAGATTCATCAAAATAAGCAAACAACACATGAACAACAGAATCTGTCAAAAACAGAACAGTCTGTAGTAATCTGTAGCTAGCGCAAGATCTGGAACCCCAAAATTTCTAAAATAAATTTCTGGACGTGAGGAATTTATCTATTAATCATCTGCAAAAATAATTAACTAAATAGAACTTTCCAAATAAAAATGGCAGCAGTTCTCGTGAGCGCTAAAGTTTCTGTTTTTTACAGCAAGATTAACAAGAATTTCCCCAAGTCGTCCCAACGGTTCTACTTGGCACAAACACTAATTAAACACAAAAAACACAACCTAAACAGAGGCTAAATAAATTATTTATTACTAAACAGGAGCAAAAAGCAAGGAATAAAAATAAAATTGGGTTGCCTCCCAACAAGCGCTATCGTTTAACGCCCCTAGCTAGGCATAAAAAGCAAGGATAGATCTAGGTATTGCCATCTTTGGTAGGCAATTCTTCAATGAGGCATCTACCATTTTTAGGAATTTATTTCTTTTTATAAATTAGCAAACTTTTAGGCACAAGATTGAAAAATTCATTTGTAACAAATGGCTCCTTGATGATAAAAAGATTGGGATGAATACTTATAGATTTTAGATCCGCGGTTTCCTTACTAGAGGATTCACCCTTATTTTTAGGAACATACATAAGCTTGGCAATTTTAGTAGGAGGACTTGGAGTATTATTTACGGAAGAAAAAGTGGTTCCCAAATTGGTGATGATACCTTCAAGTTTATCGATTCTAATGGAATCATGATTTATTTTTCTCATTAACTATGGGTTCCTTCTCTTTAATATTTTTCAAAGTGACTCCTACTTTAGATCCATATTGAGAGATTAGGTTGTGGATCTTTTTATCCAAATTTTCAATTGACTCTACGGTAGCAACCTTATTTTCAATAATTTCGATCCTTTGCATTACATGCTCCAAAGTTAATACAGTTCCATTAACCAAAAGAGGTGGTGAGCCAAATAAATCTATCATAGAATTATAAGAATCAAAAGTGTGGCTACCCAAGAAATTCCCTCCGGTAATGGTATCAAGGACATATCCATACGAAGGAGCAACGCCTACATAAAAATTGCGAAGAAGAATGGAAGTAGATTGCTTCCTGGTAGATCTATTTTGAGCATTGCAAATTCTATACCAAGCGTATTTTAGATTTTCTCCCTCCCTTTGCTTAAAATTTAGAACTTCATTCTCGGGATACAACAAAGAAGATAAGGGACTAGCCATAATGACAAGCAAACAGAAAAGAGGCGAATAGAGAAAGAGAGGGAGGATAGAGAGAGAGGGCGAATAAAAGAGCAAGGGTGAAGTCGGGGAGAGGAAAACGAGAGGCAAATGGCAAATAATGTAATGCGGGAGATAAGGATTGTGATGGGTACTTGGTATGTTGACTTTTGCGTAGACTCCTTGGCAACGGCGCCAGAAATGGCTCGTTGTCGGGAGTCAAATCTTGACTTGCGCGAACGTCCCCGGCAACAGCGCCAGAAATCCTTCTTGCTACCTCTTGAGCACTGCGTTGGTTTTCCCCGAAGAGGAAGGGATCATGCAGCAAAGTAGCGTAAGTATTTCGCTCAGTTTTTGAGAACCAAGGTATCAATCTAGTAGGAGGCTACGCGCGAGTCCCTCGTACCTTCCCAAAACAAATAAATCCTCGCAACCAATGAGATAAGGGGTTGTCAATCCCTACACGGCCACTTACGAGAGTGAGATCTGATTGATATGATAAGATAATATTTTTGGTATTTTTATGATAAAGATGCAAAGTAAAATAAAATCAAAGTAAAAGCAAAGGAAATAGCTTAAGTATTGGAAGATTAATATGATGAAGATAGACCCGGGGGCCATAGGTTTCACTGGTGACTTCTCTCAAGAGCATAAGTATTCTACGATGGGTGAATGAATTACTGTTGAGCAATTGACATAATTGAGTATAGTTATGAGAATATCTAGGTATGATCATATATATAGGCATCACGTCCGAGACAAGTAGACCGACTCCTGCCTACATCTACTACTATTACTCCACTCATCGACCGCTATCCAGCATGCATCTAGAGTATTAAGTTATGAAAACAGAGTAACGCCTTAAGCAAGATGACATGATGTAGAGGGATAAACTCATGCAATATGATGAAAACCCCATCTTGTTATCCTCGATGGAAACAATACAATACGTGCCTTGCTGCCCCTACTATCACTGCAAAAGGACACCGCAAGATTGAACCCAAAGCTAAGCACTTCTCCCATTGCAAGAAAGATCAATCTATTAGGCCAAACCAAACTGATAATTCGAAGAGACTTGCAAAGATAACCAATCATACATAAAAGAATGCAGAGAAGATTCAAATATTGTTCATAGATAGACTTGATCATAAACCCACAATTCATCGGTCTCAACAAACACACCACAAAAAGAAGATCACATCGAATAGTTCTCCACAAGAGAGGGGGAGAACATTGTATTGAGATCCAAAAAGAGAGAAGAAGCCATCTAGCTAATAACTATGGACCCGTAGGTCTGAGGTAAACTACTCACACTTCAAAGGAGGGGCTATGGTGATGATGTAGAAGCCCTCCGTGATCGATGCCCCCTCCAGCAGAGCTCCGGAACAGGCCCCAAGATGGGATCTCATGGATACAGAAAGCTATGGCGGTGGAATTAGGGTTTTGGCTCCGTATCTGATTGTTTGGGGGTACATAGGTATATATAGGAGGAAGGAGTACGTCGGTGGAACAACAGGGGGCCCACGAGGGTGGAGGGCGCGCCTGGGGGGTAGGCGTGCCCCCCTACCTCGTGGCCTCCTCTTTTGTGTCTTGACGTAGGGTCCAAGTCTCATGGGTCTTGTTCGTTGAGAAAATCACGTTCCCGAAGGTTTCATTCCGTTTGGACTCCGTTTGATATTCCTTTTCTTCGAAACCCTAAAATAGGCAAAAAAACAGCAATTCTGGGTTGGGCCTCTAGTTAACAGGTTTGTCCCAAAAATAATATAGAAGTGGATAATAAAGCCTAATAATGTCCAAAACAGTAGATAATATAGCATGGAGCAATCAAAAATTATAGATACGTTGGAGCCGTATCACCACCCTGTTCACTAATGACGAGAGAACTCATTACTTTTATATCCTTAAAACATTTCCGTTCTCATTAAAGGGTGATGCTAAGATATGGTTTAATTCTCTTGATCCTAGTTGTGTGCGTAGTCCCCAGGATATGATTTATTACTTCTCTGCTAAATATTTCCCTGCTCATAAGAAACAAGCTGCCTTAAGGTCTATATATATATATATATATATATATATATATATATATATATATATATATATATATATATATATATATATATAATTTTGTGCAAATTGAAGAAGAGAGTCTCCCACAAGCTTGGGGGAGGCTTCTCAAGTTACTTAATGCTTTACCTGATCATCCTCTTAAGAAAAATGAAATACTTGATATCTTTTATAATGGACTAACCGATGCTTCCATAGATTACCTCGATAGTTGTGTTGGTTCTGTTTTCCGGGAAAGAACACCGGATGAAGCTGAAATTCTATTGAATAATATGTTGACAAATGAAAATAATTGGACACTTCCTGAGCCTATTCCTAAACCAACTCCGAAGAAGAGAGGTGTTCTATTTCTCAGTCCTGAAGTTATGCAAGAGGCAAAGAAATCTATGAAGGAAAAAGGTATTAAAGCCGAAGATGTTAAGAATTTACCTCCTATTGAAGAAATACACGGTCTTAATTTACCGCCTGTTGAAGAAACATATGATCTTAATCCATTACCTATTGAAGAAACTCATGGTCTTGATAACCCGACACAGGTAGTAAAGGTAAATTCTGTCTATAGATATGATAAAGCTGAAATCCCATTTACTAAGTTTGCTAGCCCATGCTTAGATGAGTTTGATAAATTTATGGTTAAGCAAGAAGACTTCAGTGCTTATTTTGGTAGACAATTGAAATACAATTCAAATATGCTTGAACACTTGGGTGATTATATGGCTAATGTTAAAGGTGAACTTAAACTTATTAGTAAACATGCTTCTATGGTTACCACTCAAGTAGAACAAGTACTTAAAGCCCAAAATGATTTGCTCAATGAATTGAATAGTAAGAATAATGATTATGCTTTTAGAGTGGCTACTAGAATTGGTAGAATGACTCAGGAACCTCTGTATCCTGAAGGCCATCCTAAGAGAATTGAGCAAGATTCTCAGAGAAATGATATAGATGCACCTAGTCCTTCTAAAAGGAAGAAAAAGAAAAATCATAGGACTTTGGATGCTTCTAGTGAACCTATTGCTCAACCACCTGAGAATCCAAATGGTATTTCTATTTCTGATGCTGAAACACAATCTGGTAATGAACCTGAAACTAGTGATAATGTTCATGATGATGCTCACCCTAGTAATGATAATGATATATAAATTGAACCTGCTGTTGATCTTGATAACCCACAATAAAAGAATCAATGTTATGATAAGAAAGACTTTGTTGCTAGGAAACATGGTAAAGAAAGAGAACCATGGGTTCAGAAACCCGTGCCTTTTCCTCCCAAACCATTCAAGAAAAAGGATGATGAGGATTTTGAGCGCTTTGCTGAAATGATTAGACCTATATTTTTGCGTATGTGATTAACTGATATGCTTAAAATGAATCCTTATGCTAAGTATATGAAAGAAATTGTTACAAATAAGAGAAAGATACCGGAAGCTGAAATTTCCAACATGCTTGCTAATTATACTTTTAAAGGTGGAATACCTAAGAAACTAGGAGATCCAGGAGTACCCACTATACCATGCTCCATTAAAACAAATTATGTTAAAACTGCTTTATGTGATCTTGGAGCCGGTGTTAGTGTTATGCCTCTCTCTTTATATCGTAGACTTGATTTGAATAAGTTGACACCTACTGAAATATCTTTGCAAATGGCTGATAAATCAACTGCTATACATGTCGGTATTTGTGAGGATGTGCCTGTTGTAGTTGCAAACATTACTATTTTAATGGACTTTGTTATTCTTGATATTCCCGAGGACGATAGTATGTCCATTATTCTTGGAAGACCCTTTTTGAATACTGCAAGGGTTGTTATTGATTGCACTAAAGGCAATGCCACTTTTCATATTAATGGTAATGAGCATACCGTACACTTTCCCAGGAAACAACCTCAAGTTCATAGTATCAACTCTATTGGAAAATTTTCATCGATTATATTTGGAGGTTTTGAATTTCCTCTTCCTACTGTCAAGAAGAAATATGATATTCTTATTATTGGGGATGTGCATATCCTCGTTGAGGTAACATAGTGTTATTCGAAATTTCTCCGGTTCCATGTTATTTGGAATGAGTTCGTTAACAAGACTTGATCAACCTTGTTAGTGGATTCCTTTTGATGATCATGAGATGGATGAATTTAGAAAACACAACTCTCTGTACCCTCCTTTTACTTTCTGTTATTTATATTAAATAAAATAAAAATGAGTATTTTCCGTCGGTTATCTTTATCCGTGCAATATAGAAATACCTCGAAAATAAAAGTTCTCCAAATGCCCTAAAATTTAAATGTGATTTTTTCTGGAATATTTGAGAATATTTGGCACCAAGAACACAGCACGGGGGGCATCCACCTGGCCACGAGGGTGGAGGGTGCGCCCCCTGCCTCGTGGGCCCATGGTGGCCCGCCTCCACTTATTCCTGCACCCACACACTTCTTCTTCCTCCCACAAACACGAATATACAGCTCAAGCACGAGTTATAGCTCATTTTGCTGCGATTTTCGATCTCCTTGCTCAAAGAACCTCTCACAAAACTGCTTGGGGAGATTGTTCCTTAGTATGTGGCTCCTCCATTGGTCCAATTAGTTTTTGTTCTAGTGCTTTATTCATTGCATATTTTTGCTGCTTAGGTGACCATGTTCTTGAGCTTGCATGTCAAATTTATATGGTTCCAAGTAGTTCTAATGCATGATATATGCTCTATGCACTTGTAGGAGTAGTTGCTATCAATTTTGTTGAGTTCGGTTTACTTTTATTTTGAAGTTACTAAAAATTTCAGAAATTTTTCAGAGGAAGAAATATGCTTAGGAAAATGTACCAAGGTGGTTCTTCAAGGAAGCAAGGACCCAGGCTTGCAATGCGTGATGCTGATGAAGAACCATCAAGAGACGCTCCAGTGCGTCCTTGTGAATGGCCTTCAGAAAACTTTATGGGCCGAGCAGGAATTAAGGAAGAATTTAACGCATATTTGCGTAACGCTGATCTTGTGAGCTTCGAGGAAGAAAAGTGCAGCCAGTATCACTATCTCACTAGTTCCTTTGTGAGGAGGTTTGAATTTTCATCTTCACGTAATTCTCCAACAATCCTGTTTGATCTTTATGAAAATTCTTACACTATGGACTTAGAGGATTTTACCACTGCTTGCAAACTTCCACAACGGGGTAGTGTCAGGGAACCTCGCAAATCTGAATTTAGAGATTTTCTTGCTAGTATAACTGTGGGAGAATCTAGAGATATAACACAGGCTACCATAGGGAGCATTCACTTTCCTGTTATACATTATTTTGCTCTCTTCATAGGTAGATGCATTAATGGTAAAGATGTGACCTCGGTATTCTTAGGAGTGCTGTGTTAGGAGATAAATCTTATAATTTGGGAGCCATTGTTGCACGTAGGTTGCATCTTAATAGATTTAATGGAGATTTCTTTGGTGGAATTTATGCAAACCGCATAGCTAATTTTCTTGGTATAGCCATACGTGAAGATGATATTGAGTTGCCCCCTGCTTATTTAGATTATGATGCTATGGTTCACCACCAGTTTGTTGAGAGAAATGAATCACCTCTCCAGTATCGCTTAATCTTCGACAGACATCGTGTTGTCCGTATTACTCTCCCTGCTCCTGCCTTCTTTGATTATCAGGCAAAAGGAAGATATGTTATTACTAGAGAGGAGGCAGATGAGTACGAGAGGAGGGCGGAGGCCGCTCGTCACCATGCTGCAGCTCAGGAGGCGATAGCCACTGCATCTCAGTACAACCACAACTAATCGATATCCGCCAGGCTAGCCGTGGCCATACACCAACTTAGGCCAAAAGCCTAAGTTTGGGGGAGTACGTATTTCCCACCGACATTACATTCATGTTCACACACTCATTGCTAGATGTCGGTGCTCATACTTTTTCATTGTATCATCCATGCTAGTTTATTTTCCTTTTTATGCTTTCTTCTTGTGTGTTTAATAAACCTTAAGAAAAACCAAAAAAATTAGTTGTAGATTTTAATTAGTTTACTTTCCATGCTTGTAGTAGTAATTAAAAATAAAACACAAAAAGATTTCATGTTCTTCTTTTGCTTGTTTGGAGCTTTCCCGTGTAAATAGTTTTATTTCTTTTCTTTGGGGGTCGATAGGAGAAGACCATGATTAAATTGTTGAAGTAGCTCATATATGCATTATTGTTGATCTGACAAAAGAGCCCATATTGCCTTGTCTTCTCCTATTTATTGAATGCTTGCATATTCCAGCTTAGTCCAATGCACGTGCACTATTATTATTATCCACATCGTTCGGTCGTGCAAGTGAAAGGCAATTATGATGATATATGATGGACTGACTGAGATGAGAAAAGCTGGTATGAACTCGACCTCTCTTGTTTTATAAATATGATTAGTTCATCGTCCCTGATTCAGCCTATTATGAATAAACATGTTTGCAATAACAACTAGAGATCATAGTTTCTTGTGCCATGCTTGATTAGCTAGGAGCTTATAATGGTTTACCTTGCGTGCCAACATGCTATTAAAATGGTTGTGATGTGGTATGATAGGGTGGTATCCTCCTCTGAATGATTTAAGTGACTTGACTTGGCGCATGTTCACGCATGTAGTTGAAACAAAATCAACATAGCCTTCACGATATTTATGTTCAGGGTGGATTATATCCTACTCATGCTTGCATTCAGTGTTGATTAATTTTAATGCATGTTCATGACTGTTGTCGCTCTCTAGCTGGTCGCTTTCCAGTCTTTTGCTAGCCTTTACCTGTACTAAGCGGGAATACTGCTAGTGCATCCAACTCCATAAACCCCAAAGTTATTCCATATGAGTCCACCATACCTACCTATATACGGTATCTACCTGCCGTTCCAAGTAAATTTGTATGTGCCAAACTCTAAACCTTCAAATAAATTTCCTGTTTTGTATGCTCGAATAGCTCATGTATCAACTAGGGATGTCTGTATCTTCCATGTTAGGCGGGCTATTCTCAAGAGGAGTGGACTCCGCTCCTCACTCACGAGAAAGTGGCTGGTCACCGGGATGCCTAGTCCCATGCTTTATGCAAACTAAATCAAAATAATTGCAAAAAAACTCCCCCTGAGACTCTTGTTAGTTGGAGGCACTCGTTGTTTCGAGCAAGCCATGGATTGATGCTTGTTGGTGGAGGGGGAGTATAAACTTTACCATTCTGTTTGGGAACCGCCTATAATGTGTGTAGCATGGAAGATATCACCATCTCTTGGTTGTTATGTTGACAATGAAAGTATACCACTCAAAATATTATTCACCTCTATTTCAAAACCAAGCTCTGGCACCTCTACAAATCCCTGCTTCCCTCTGCAAAGGGCCTATCTATTTACTTTCATGTTGAGTCATCATCCTCTTATTAAAAAGCACCAGTTGGAGAGCACCGCTGTCATTTGCATTCATTACTGTTAGTTTACATTGAGTATGACTTGACTGGATCTCTTTTGCCATGAATTACAATGTCTAGTCAGTCCTTGATCTTTAAAGGTTCTCTGTATTTATGTTTTGCGGTCTCAGAAAGGGCTAGCGAGATACCATCTTGTTATATCATATTATGATTGTTTTGAGAAAGTGTTGCCATCCGAGATTTATTATTATTGCTCGCTAGTTGATTATGCCATTGATATGAGTAAACATGAGACCTATGCGTTATTGTGAATATGGTTAGTTCATAATCTTTGCTGAAAATCTGAATGATGGCTTTACATATTTACAACAACAAGAGCAAACAGAGTTTGTAAAAGTTTTTCTTTATCACTTTCAGTTTGTCAACTGAATTGCTTGAGGACAAGCAAAGGTTTAAGCTTGGGGGAGTTGATACGTCTCCGTCGTATCTACTTTTCCAAACACTTTTGCCCTTGTTTTGGACTCTAACTTGCATGATTTGAATGGAACTAACCCGGACTGACGCTATTTTCAGCAGAATTACCATGGTGTTATTTATGTGCAGAAACAAAAGTTCTCGAAATGATCTGAAACTTCACGGAACATCTTTTCGGAAATAATAAAAAAATCCTTGCAAAGGATGAAGACCAGGGAGACCACACCCTAGCCACGAGGGTGGGGGCACGCCCCCTACCTCGTGGGCCCCTGGAGCTCCTCCGACCTCGACTCCAACTCTATATATTTGCTTTCGGGGAGAAAAAATCAGAGAGAAGCATTCATCGTGTTTTACGATATGGAGCCGCCGCCAAGCCCTAAAACCTCTCGGGAGGGCTGATCTGGAGTCCGTTCGGGGCTCCGGAGAGGGGAATCTTTCGCCATCGTCATCATCAACCATCCTCCATCACCACTTTCATGATGCTCACCGCCGTGCGTGAGTAATTCCATTGTAGGCTTGTTGGACGGTGATGGGTTGGATGAGATTTATCATGTGATCGAGTTACTTTTGTTAGAGTTTGATCCCTAGTATCCACTATGTTCTGAGATTGATGTTGCTATGAATTTTCTATGTTTAATGCTTGTTACTAGGGCCCGAGTGCCATGATTTCAGATCTGAACCTATTATGTTTTCATCAATATATGAGAGTTCTTGATCCTATCTTGCAAGTCTATAGTCACCTATTATGTGTTATGATCCGTTAACCCCGAAGTGACAATAATCGGGATACTTACCGGTGATGACCGTAGTTTGAGGAGTTCATGTATTCACTATGTATTAATGCTTTGGTCCAGTACTCTATTAAAAGGAGGCCTTAATATCCCTTAGTTTCCACTAGGACCCCGCTGCCACGGGAGGGTAGGACAAAAGATGTCATGCAAGTTATTTTCCATAAGCACGTATGACTATATTCGGAATACATGCCTACATTACATTGATGAATTGGAGCTAGTTCTGTGTCACCCTAGGTTATGACTGTTACATGATGAACCGCATCCGGCATAATTCTCTATCACCGATCCATTGCCTATGAGCTTTTCATATATTGTTCTTCGCTTATTTACTTTTCCGTTGCTATTGCTATCATCACTACAAAATACCAAAAACATTACTTTTGCTATCGTTACCTTTTTGATATCGCTACCACTACTATCATATTACTTTGCTACTAAATACTTTGCTGCAGATATTAAGTTTCCAGGTGTGGTTGAATTGACAACTCAGCTGCTAATACTTGAGAATATTCTTTGGCTCCCCTTGTGTGAATCAATAAATTTGGGTTGAATACTCTACCCTCGAAAACTGTTGCGATCCCCTATACTTGTGGGTTATCAATAATCCTGGCTGTCGACGGTGGGCTGGCGGCCATGGCGGATGACGATGGGGTGGCGGCCATGACCACCACCTCCCGCCTTCGGGCCACGGTGATGGAGCGGGTGATGGCCACGGTGGCCAGTAGTGGGGTGGCGGCCACGACGTCCACCTCCCGCCTTCGGGCTGCGGCGGCAGAGCGGGAGATGGCCCTGGCTTTCGACGGTGGTGTGGCGGCAACGGTGGCGTCCAACAGCTGCCGACGGGTAGCGACGGCGGAGCGTGTGGTGGGTGTTCCGCGCACACCCGACAGGGATGCCACGCGCACTACACTACGCCGGGGACTGCGCCACCGCCGCGGTGTAGCCTCCCAGCTGGAGATGTCCTCTGATGACGACGGAGTGGCTGAGCGATGATGACAGACCTGTGCCATTGGTGATTGCGGGAGAAGCAGACGAGAGAAGCTACAGGGAGGGAGGGGAAAATGCGACGCAGGACTCGCCGGTCGTGGGTTTTTTTATAGCAGGCCGGTAAGCATTGTGATTTTGGGGGATTTCACCGAGTCGGGCGGGAAGCTTGCGCGGGAACCTGTGAGGTTGTGCGGGAACAAGCTCACCGACGATTCATTGGCGCCACCGTTTGGCCAAAAGAACACCCCCGTGCATTGTGCAAGCTTGCGCTGCAAGCCGTCTACGGCAGCGGGGTGACAAGACGTGCGAGAGGACACGTTTAACAAAAAAACATTTGCGATTTAATTACCTACTATAGCTCCGTCCTGGTTTATAAGTAAGATTTAACTAATAAAATACGAATGCATGTCGCCAAAGATAATATCGTTGGAGTCATATTTGAACATAGTTTCCAGCTATACAATTTTTGTAACATGCATTAACACTGTTTTGGTTAAATTTAAGGTTATATACCGGCAAGTGTTTGCCCGCAACACACACGGCTTATTCCATCACAAACAGCTCGGATGGATCAACTGTATGCCACGTATCGCACACACAACTCTAATCTGATTCGTGCTTGATGTCTCTGACGCTGCTCGCACAGTTCGTCTTATTTGCCACGTATCACCATGCCGTCCTCTGCTCGCGTCCCTCGGCAAGCTCTGCTCGCCGTTAGGCGCCGCGGCGCGCTCTGTCGTGTCCGTTGGTGTGCTCTGCTCGCGTCCGTCAGCGCGCTCGGCTTGTGGACAGCTTTTCCTTGCGCGTTCAACTGCTATATGCATGTATATGCTAGCAAGATGCTAGTGCGTTGCACGAAGCATCAAGATACATTTGTATGATTAGTTTATCTTGTGAGAGAAAAGGATGAACGAGAGAAGTCCTTATCTGCAAGTGTGGAGAGAGGTGCGGGTATCTTTTTGTAAAATTGTCATAATTTCCTTTCTAACCATCAGATATAGATCGGACGGTCTATATTACACGATGGCGGGCACACCATCATCACCAACTCGGTCTTTTATAAGAGTAGAGATAGAGATGGTTGATCGCCATTGAGGTGACCGCGGAGTGCTCTGCTTGCGTTCCTCCACGCGCGCTCTACCAGCGGTTGGGCGTGCGCATGATCACATCGGGGGGGCCATATGCATGCGTTTGCGCCACACGTGTTGCCATGCGATGCAGTTACGTGCGGCACGATGGAGTTACACGCTGCAAATTAGAACTACCATCAGGGCCTGCCGATATTCCTGGTCGTCCGTCTTCCCCTTTAATTCCCGCGGCCATTATGACCTTAGTCTCTTCAACCTTTTGATCACGCCCCACAACACAACAAGCACACCCACGACAACACATAGAGAGGGGATTGAGGGAGTCCTGGACTAAGGGGTCCTCGGGCGTCCGGCCTGTTATCCTTGGGCCGGACTGATGGGCTGTCAAGACATGAAGGCCGAAGACTGTACCTGTGTCCGGATTGAACTCTCCTTGGTGTGGAAGGCAAGCTTGTCAACCGATTATGAAGATTCCTTCTTATGTAACCGACTCTACTGTAAACCCTAGATCCCCCCGGTGTCTATATAAACTGGAGGGGTTAGTCCATATACTTATTACCATAGTCATACAGGCTAGGCTTTTAGGGTTTAGCCATTACGATCTCGTGGTAGATCAACTCTTGTAACACCCATATTCATCAAGATCAATCAAGCAGGATGTAGGGTATTACCTCCATAGAGAGGGCCCGAACCTGGGTAAACATTATGTCCCCCGTCTCCTGTTACCATCGATCCTAGACGCACAGTTAGGGACTCCCTACCCGAGATCCGCCAGTTTTGACACTGACATTTGTGCTTTCATTGAGAGTTCCACTGTGCCTTCAACGAAAGGTTCGATGGCCCCTTCAATCGTCTATAGTGACGCTGTCCAAGGAGAAACCTTCCTCCCTGGACAGATTTTTGTGTTTGGCGGATTTGTACTACGGGCCAACTCGCTTGGCCATCTGGAGCAGATCGATAGCTACGCCCCTGGCCACCAGGTCAGATTTGGAAGCTTGAACTATGTCGCGGATATCCGTGGAGACTTGATCTTCAATGGATTTGAGACCGCAGCGATCGCTGCCCCTCGCCCCGATGAACATGACTTAAATCTGAAATCGGATCATATCCAGGAGATGGTCCTTGTTGCTGCAACAGCCTTAGAACCGGAACATATCGTGCCATCTGAGGCCACAGAGTCCGCGGCGTTGGAGCCGCACACGGACCCGGCACCTTGCAATATTTGCGCCAATGGAACTCCGAACTCGTCTCCAGCTATAAGTTCTGGACCATGTACGCTCGCGGACACTGAGCTAGATCGGTTATCGATCTTCGAATTCAGCGCCGCAGACGTTTTTTAGCACTCACCTTTGGACAATGTGCTAAAATCTTTAATGAACCTGTCATTCACGGGAGACTCGCAGCCGAACTATGTCCAGCTCGAACTAGGGGCTGACGACGGAGAATTTTGCTTCCCACCCACCACCCACTTCATAGCTACCATCGAGGACTTAACCGACGTACTGGATATGACTCCGAAGACATCGACGGCATGGACGACGATGCTGACAAGGAGCAAGGCCAAGACCCGCAGTTCACGGGACGTTGGACGGTCACCTCTTCATACGATGTGTACATGGTTGATACACCTAAAGAATCTAGCGGCGATGACAAAGAAGAACCAGGTGTGAATAAACCTTCTGAGACACAGTCCAAGCACCAGCGCCCTAAACGCCGCTCTAAGCCACGCTGCTCAAAAGATGGCAACACTAGCACCGAAGAAAATAGCACTCTGGACGATGCCGAAAACAACGAAGACCCGGTTGAAGCAGCATCCGAACAGGAGGAATAGGATAATGAGCAAGCTAACCCTGATAAACAAGACATGCCGAGTGACACAGATGACGATAGTTATCGTCCACCCTCCGAGGATGAGGAGAGCCTCGGCAGCGCGGAATTCATCATGCCTGAGGCACCCCTAGAGCAGGAGCGCTTTAAGTGCCAGCTGATAGCTACTGCAAGAAGCCTAAAGAAAAAGCAGCAATAGCTCCAAGTCAATCAAGACCTACTCATTGACAGATGGACCGACGTCCTGGCAGCCGAAGAAAACGGCCTCAAGCGCCTGCTACCTCTTGAGCACTGCGTTGGTTTTCCCCGAAGAGGAAGGGATGATGCAGCAAAGTAGCGTAAGTATTTCCCTCAGTTTTTGAGAACCAATGTATCAATCCAGTAGGAGGCTACGCGCGAGTCCCTCATACCTGCACAAAACAAATAAATCCTTGCAACCAACGCGAATAGGGGTTGTCAATCCCTACACGGCCACTTACGAGAGTGAGACTTGATAAATATGATAAGATAATATTTTTCTGATAAAGATGCAAAGTAAAATAAAGGAAAAGTAAAGAGAAAAGGAAACAACTAAGTAGTAGGAGATTAATATGATAAAGATAGACCCGGGGGCCATAGGTTTCACTAGTGGCTTCTCTCGAGAGCATAAGTATTCTACGGTGGGTGAACAAATTACTGTTGAGCAATTGACAGAATTGAGCATAGTTATGAGAATATCTAGGAATGATCATGTATATAGGCATCACGTCCGAGACAAGTAGACCGACTCCTGCCTGCATCTACTACTATTACTCCACTCATCGACCGCTATCCAGCATGCATCTACAGTATTAAGTTAAAAATAGAGTAACGCCTTAAGCAAGATGACATGATGTAGAGGGATAAACTCATGCAATAAGATGAAAACCCCATCTTGTTATCTTCGATGGCAACAATACAATACGTGCCTTGCTGCCCCTACTGTCACTGGGAAAGGACACCGCAAGATTGAACCCAAAGCTAAGCACTTCTCCCATTGCAAGAAAGATCAATCTAGTAGGCCAAACCAAACTGATAATTCAAAGAGACTTGCAAAGATAACCGATCATACATAAAAGAATTCAGAAATGTTTCAAATATTGTTCATAGATAGACTTGATCATGAACCCACAATTCATCGGTCTCAACAAACACACCGCAAAAACAAGATTACATCGAATAGTTCTCCACAAGAGAGGGGGAGAACATTGTATTGAGATCCAAAAAGAGGGAAGAAGCCATCTAGCTAATAACTATGGACCCGTAGGTCTGAGGTAAACTACTCACACTTCATCGAAGGGGCTATGGTGTTGATGTAGAAGCCCTCCGTGATCGATGCCCCCTCCAGCGGAGCTCCGGAACAGGCCCCAAGATGGGATCTCGTGAATACAGAAAGTTGCGGTGGTGGAATTAGGTTTTTGGCTTCGTATCTGATCGTTTGGGGGTACGTAGGTATATATAGGAGGAAGGAGTACGTCGATGGAGCAACAGGGGGCCCACGAGGGTGGAGGGCGCGCCTGGGGGGGTAGGCGCGCCCCCCTACCTCGTGGCCTCCTCTTTTGTGTCTTGACGTAGGGTCCAAGTCTCCTGGGTCTTATTCGTTGATAAAATCACGTTCCCAAAGGTTTCATTCCGTTTGGACTCTGTTTGATATTCCTTTTCTTCGAAACCCTAAAACAGGCAAAAAACAGCAATTCTAGACTGGGCCTCCGGTTAATAGGTTAGTCCCAAAAATAATATAAAAGTGAATAATAAAGCCCAATAATGTCCAAAATAGTAGATAATATAGCATGGAGCAATCAAAAATTATAGATACGTTGGAGACGTATCGAGCATCCCCAAGCTTAATTCCTGCTCGTCCTAGAGTAGGTAAATGATAAAAACAGAATTTTTGATGCGGAGTGCTACTTGGCATAATTTTAATGTAATTCTTCTTAATTTTGGTATGAATATTCAGATCTGAAAGATTCAAGAAAAAAGTTCATATTGACATAAAAATAATAATACTTCAAGCATACTAACTAAGCAATTAT
Organism: Triticum aestivum; assembly: GCF_018294505.1. Lineage (NCBI taxonomy): Eukaryota > Viridiplantae > Streptophyta > Magnoliopsida > Poales > Poaceae > Triticum > Triticum aestivum. The sequence continues at coordinate 100,046,940 of NC_057800.1, read as the reverse complement.
GTCTTCTCAAAATAACATGGCCAAAGAAAGTTCATCCCTAAAAAATCATAAAGTTTAGTCATGCTCCATTTTCGTCACACAAGAATGCTCTCATCATGCACAACCCCGGTGACAAGCCAAGCAATTGTTTCATACTTTAGTAATCTCAAACCTATAAACTTTCACGCAATATATGAGCGCGAGCCATGGACATAGCACTATGGGTGGAATAGAATATAATGAGGGGGGTTATGTGGAGAAGACAAAAAAAGGAGAAAGTCTCACATCAACGAGGCTAATCAATGGGCTATGGAGATGCCCACCAATTGATGTTAATGCAAGGAGTAGGGATAGTCATGCAACGGATGCACTGGAGCTATAAATGTATGAAAGCTCAACAAAAGAAACTAAGTGGGTGTGCATTCAACTTGCTTGCTCACGAAGACCTAGGGCACTTGAGGAGGCCCATTGTTGGAATATACAAGCCAAGTTCTATAATGAAAATTTCCACTAGTATTATGAAAGTGACAAAACAAGAGACTCTCTATCATGAAGATTATGGTGCTACTTTGAAGCACAAGTGTGGCAAAGGATAGTAAAATTATCCCGTCTCTCTTTTTCTCTCATTTTTTTGGGCCTTCTCTTCTTCTTTTTTATGGCCTTTCTCCCTTTTTTATAATTCCTCACTTGGGACAATGCTCTAGAAAATGATGATCATCACACTTCTATTTATTTACAACTCAATGATTACAACTCGATACTAGAACAAAAGATGACCCTATATGAATGCCTCCGACGGTGTACCGTGATATGCAATGGACCAAGAGTGACATGTATGAGAGAATTATGAACGGTGGATTTGCCACAAATACTATGTCAACTACATGATCATGCTAAGCAATATGACAATAATGAATGTGTCATGATAAAGGGAATGGTGGAAAGTTGCATGGCAATATATCTCGGAATGGCTATGGAAATGCCATAATAGGTAGGTATGGTAGCTGTTTTGAGGAAGATATAAGGAGGTTTATGTGTGAAAGAGCGTATCATATCACGGGGTTTGGATGAACTAGCGAAGTTTGCGCCAACTCTCATTGTGAGAAAGGGCAATGCATGGTACCGAAGAGGCTAGCAAGGATGTAATGGTGAGAGTGCGTATAATCCATGGACTCAACATTAGTCATAAAGAACTCACATACTTATTGCAAAAATCTACAAGTCATCAAAAACCTCGGCACTACGTGCATGCTCCTAGGGGGTAGATTGGTAGGAAAAGACCATCGCTCGTCCCCGACCGCCACTCATAAGGAGGACAATCAAATAACACCTCATGTTTCAAGTTTGTTACATAACGTTTAGCATACGTGCATGTTACAGGACTTGCAAACTTCAACACAAGCATTTCTCAATTTCACAACTATTCAACTAGCATGACTTTGATAGTATTACTTCCATATCTCAAAACAATCATCAAGCATCAAATTTCTCTTAGTATTCAAAACATTCATAAGAAAATTTTACTAATCTTGAATACCTAGAATATTAGGATTTTAAGCAAATTACCATGCTATTTAAGACTCTCAAAATAATTGAAGCATGAGAGATCAATAGTTTCTATAAAACAAATCCACCACCGTACTCTAAAAGATATAAGTGAAGTACTAGAGCAAAACTATATAACTCAAAAGATATAAGCGAAGCACATAGAGTATTCTAACAAATTCCAAATGAAGTATGGCTCTCTCAAAAGGTGTGTACATCAAGGATGATTGTGGTAAACTAAAAAGTAAAGACTCAAATCATACAAGACGCTCCAAGCAAAACACATATCATGTGGCGAATAAAAATATAGCTCCAAGTAAAGTTACCGATAAAAGTAGACGAAAGAGGGGATGCCTTCCGGGGCATCCCCAAGCTTTGGCTTTTAGGTGTCCTTAGATTATATTGGGGGTGCCATGGGAATCCCCAAGATTAGGCTCTTGCCACTCCTTGTTCCATAATCCATCAAATCTTTAACCAAAACTTGAAAACTTCACAACACAAAACTTAAAGTAGAAAATCTCATGAGCTCCGTTAGCAAAAGAAAACAAAAGACCACTTCAAGGTACTGTAATGAACTCATTATTTATTTATATTGGTGTTATACCTAATGTATTACAACTTCTCTATGGTTTATAAACTATTTTACTAGCCATAGATTCATCAAAATAAGCAAACAACACACGAAAAACAGAATCTGTCAAAAACAGAACAGTGTGTAGTAATCTGTATCTAGCGCAAGATCTGGAACCCCAAAAATTCTAAAATAAATTTATGGACGTGAGGAATTTATCTATTAATCGTGTGCAAAAAGAATTAACTAAATATCACTTTCCAAATAAAAATGGCAGTAGTTCTCGTGAGCGCTAAAGTTTCTGTTATTACAGCAAGTGTAACAAGACTTTCCCCAAGTCTTCCCAATGGTTCTACTTGGCACAAACACTAATTAAACACAAAAAACACAACCAAAATATAGGCTAGAAAAATTATTTATTACTAAACATGATCAAAAAGCAAGGAATAAAAATAAAATTGGGTTGCCACCCAACAAGCGCTGTCGTTTAATGCCCCTAGCTAGGCATAACAAGCAAGGATAGATCTAGGTATTGCCATCTTTGGTAGGCAATCCATAAGTGGCTCTCATAATAGATTCATAAGGTAATTTAATTTTCTTTCTAGGAAAGTGTTCCATGCCTTTCCTTAATGGAAATTGGAATCTAATATTTCCTTACTTCATATCAATAATTGCACCAATCATTCTAAGGAAAGGTCTACCAAGAATAATAGGACATGAAGGATTGCAATCTATGTCAAGAACAATAAAATCTACGGGCACAAAATTCCTATTTGCAACAATAAGAACATCATTAATTCTTCCCATAGGTTTCTTAGTAGTGGAATCCGCAAGGTGAAGTTTAAAGAGCAATCATCAAAATCACGGAAACCTAACAAATCACACAAAGTCTTTGGAATCGTGGAAACACTAGCACCCAAATCACATAAAGCATAACATTCATGATCTTTAAGTTTAATTTTAATAGTTGGTTCCCACTCATCATAAAGCTTTCTAGGGATAGAAACTTCCAATTCAAGTTTTTCTTCATAAGATTGCATCAAGGCATCAACGATATGTTTAGTAAACGCTTTATTTTGACTATAAGCATGAGGAGAATTCAGCACGGATTGCAACAAGGAAATACAATCAATCAAAGAGAAATTTTCATAGTTAAATTCCTTGAAATCCATAAGTGGGTTTAGCAACATCTAGGGTTTTAATTTCTTCAATCCCACTTTTATCAATTTTAGCATCAAGATCAAAAAATTCTGAATTCTTGGAACGCCTTCTAGGTAAAGGTGGATCATATTAAGTCCCATCATTATCAAGATTCATATTGCAAAACAAAGATTTAATAGGGGACACGTCAATAACTTTTAGATCTTCATAATTATTTTCATAGGAACTAGAAGAACACGCTCTTATAAAGGCATCTTTCTTAGCACACATCCTAGCGGTTCTTTCTTTGCACTCATCAATGGAAATTCTCATGGCTTTGAGAGACTCATTGATATCATGCTTAGGTGGAATAGATCTAAGTTTCAAAGAATCAAAGAAATTCTATCAACGTTCCTAGCCAACTCATCAATCTTAAGCAATTTTTCTTCAATCAAAGCATTAAAATTCTTTTGCGAAGTAATAAATTCTTTAATATTAGATTCAAAATTAGAGGGCATCTTATTATAATTTCCATAAGAATTGTTGTAGGAATTACCATAATTATTAGAGGGATTACTAGGATAAGGCCTAGGATTGAAATTTCATCTATACGCGTTGTTACCAAAATTGTTCCTACCAACAAAATTCACATCCATAGATTCATTATTATTCACAATCAAAGTAGACAAGGGCATATCATTAGGATCAGAAGAAACACTCTTATTAGCAAATAATTTCATAAGTCCATCCATCTTTCCACTCAAAACATTAATTTCTTCTATCGGATGCACCTTTTATTAGTAGATCTTTCAGTATGCCATTGAGAATAATTAACCATAATATTATCTAGGAGTTTAGTAGCTTCTCCTAAAGTGATTTCCATAAAAGTGCCTCCCGCGGCCGAATCTAAAAGATTTCTAGAAGCAAAATTCAATCCGGCATAATTTTTTTGTATAATCATCCATAAATTCAAACCATGAGTAGGGCAATTACGTATCATTAGTTTCATTCTCTCCCAAGCTTGTGCAACATGTTCATGATCAAGTTGCTTAAAATTCATAATATCGTTTCTAAGAGAGATGATCTTAGTGGGTGGAAAATACTTAGAGATAAAAGCATCTTTGCACTTATTCCATGAATTAATACTATTTTTAGGCAAAGACGAAAACCAAGCTTTAGCACGATCTCTAAGTGAAAAAGGAAATAGCTTCAATTTAACAATATCATTATCCACATCTTTCTTCTTTTGCATATCACACAAATCAACAAAGCTATTTAGATGGGTAGCGACATCTTCACTAGGAAGGCCGGAAAACGCATCTTTCATGACAAGATTCAGCAAACTAGTATTAATTTCACAAGATTCAGCATCGGTAAGAGGAGAAATTGGAGTGCTAATAAAATCATTGTTGTTGGTATTGGTGAAGTCACATAATTTAGTATTATCTTGAGCCATCGTGACAAGCAAGAAAACTAACACATAAGCAAACAAAAAGCAAGCGGGCAAAAAGAGGCAAATAGAGAAAGAGATGGAGGATAGAGAGAGAGGGCGAATAAAACAGCAAGGGTGAAGTGGGGGAGAGGAAAACGAGAGGCAAATGGCAAATAATGTAATGTGGGAGATAAGGGTATGTGATGGGTACTTGGTATGTTGAATTTTGCGTAGACCTCCCTGGCAACGGCGCCAGAAATCCTTCTTGCTACCTCTTGAGCACTGCGTTGGTTTTCCCGAAGAGGAAGGGATGATGCAGCAAAGTAGCTTAAGTATTTCCCTCAGTTTTTGAGAACCAAGGTATCAATCCAGTAGGAGGCTATGCGCGAGTCCCTCGTACCTTCCCAAAACAAATAAATCCTCGCAACCAACGCGAATAGGGGTTGTCAATCCCTACACGGCCACTTACAAGAGTGAGATCTGATAGATATGATAAGATACTATTTTTGGTATTTTTGTGATAAATATGCAAAGTAAAATAAAGGCAAAGTAAAGAGCAAAGGAAATAACTAAGTAGTAGGAGATTAATATGATAAAGATAGACCCGGGGCCATAGGTTTCACTAGTGGCTTCTCTCGAGAGCATACGTATTCTACGGTAGGTGAACAAATTACTGTTGAGCAATTGACAGAATTGAGCATGGTTATGAGAATATCTAGGCATGATCATGTATATAGGCATCACGTCCGAGACAAGTAGACCGACTCCTACCTGCATCTACTACTATTACTCCACTCATCGACCGCTATCCAGCATGCATCTACAGTATTAAGTTAAAAATAGAGTAACGCCTTCAGCAAGATGACATGATGTAGAGGGATAAACTCATGCAATATGATGAAAACCCCATCTTGTTATCCTCGATGGCAACAGTACAATACATGCCTTGCTGCCCCTACTGTCACTGGGAAAGGACACCGCAAGATTGAACCCAAAGCTAAGCACTTCTCCCATTGCAAGAAAGATTAATCTAGTAGGCCAAACCAAACTGATAATTCGAAGAGACTTGCAAAGATAACCAATCATAGATAAAAGAATTCAGAGAATATTCAAATATTGTTCATAGATAGACTTGATCATAAACCCACAATTCATCGGTCTCAACAAACACACCGCAAAAAGAAGATTACATCGAATAGTTCTCCACAAGAGAGGGGGAGAACATTGTATTGAGATCCAAAAAGAGAGAAGAAGCCATCTAGCTAATAACTACGAACCCGTAGGTCTGAGGTAAACTACTCACACTTCATCGGAGGGGCTATGGTGTTGATGTAGAAGCCCTCCATGATCGATGCCCCCTCCGGTGGAGCTCCAGAACAGGCCCCAAGATGGGATCTCATGGATACAAAATGTTGCGGCGGTGGAATTAGGTTTTTGGATCCGTATCTGATCGTTTGGGGGTACGTAGGTATATATAGGAGGAAGGAGTACGTCGGTGGAGCAACAGGGGGCCCACGAGGGTGGAGGGCGCGCCTGGGAGGGGGTAGGCGCACCCCCTACCTTGTGGCCTCCTGTTTTGTGTCTTGACGTAGGGTCCAAGTCTCCTGGGTCTTGTTCGTTGAGAAAATCACGTCCCCGAAGGTTTCATTCCATTTGGACTCCGTTTGATATTCCTTTTCTTCGAAACCCTAAAACAGGCAAAAAACAGCAATTCTGGAATGGGCCTCCGGTTAATAGGTTAGTCCCAAAAATAATATAAAAGTGGATAATAAAGCCCAATAACGTCCAAAACAGTAGACAATATAGCATGGAGCAATCAAAAATTATAGATACGTTGGAGACGTATCAGCGCCCAGCCAAGAGTTACCCAAAGCGCAGACTGCTACCTCAGTTCGATAAGGAGGCACCAAATCCCATACTTCCCTCGCGTAATGCGGACCGACCACCCCGTGGTCGGGATAAAACGGCAACTCAGGCCGAACAACAAGCGTCCCCACCACCTCACAAAGACAGGGACAGCAGGGCAGGACACACCAGATCAATTTATGGATCGCGAGGACGCTTCCCCACTTGGGATGACAGCCACCTACTTGGGTGTGACAAACTTAATTACACCCGGGCCGATAACCGCAGACGGACTTCATCGGAGGTGCACCGTGACACGGCCCGCTATAGAGGCGCCACACACCCTCTTCACTTCACAGATGAGGTGCTGGATCATGAATTCCCCGAGGGGTTCAAGCCCGTCAATATTGAATCATACGAAGGAACAACCGATCCCGCAGTGTGGATCGAAGATTTTATTCTCCACATCCACATGGCCCGAGGAGATGACCTCCATGCTATAAAATACCTCCCATTAAAGCTCAAAGGACCAGCTCGACACTGGCTGAACAACCTGCCTGAAAATTCCAGATCAAAAAGAACCAGATCGTTGACTGTTCGGATGTCGAAGCCCTAGCGGCCTTTAAACACAGCATCCGTGACAAATGGCTAGCCCGCCACCTCGGTCAAGAAAAGCCAAGGTCCATGGCAGCCCTCACGGCACTTATGACCTGCTTTTGCGCGGGAAAGGATAGTTGGCTGGCTCGAAGTACAAACACAGCCAACGAAGCAGGCCCCTCCGAGGCCAAAAACAGCACCAGCAAGCTCCGGCGCAACAGACACAAATGCCTAAGCAATGGCGATAACACCGATGACACCACAGTTCACGCCGGATTCAGCGGCCCCAAATCCGGCCAGTGGAAGAAGCCCTATAAAAGGAATGGCGGAGGACCATCCAGCTTGGACCGCATACTCAATCGTCTGTGCCAGATACATGGCAATCCAGACAAACCGGCCAACCATACTAACAGAGATTGTTGGGTCTTTAAGCAAGCCAGCAAGGTAAATAGCGGAAACAAGGAAGGGGAATCGCAGAGCGAGGACGATCACGAGGAACCCCGGCAGCCGAACACTTGGGGGCATAAGAAATTCCTGCCTCAAGTCAAAACGGTGAACATGATATATGCTACACACAACCCCAAAAGGGAGCACAAGCGCGCACTTCGGGACGTTTATGCGGTAGAGCCAGTCGCCCCAAAATTCAACCCATGGTCGTCATTCTCGATCACCTTCGATCATCGAGATCACCCAACTAGTATCCGGCATGGCGGTTCAGCCGCACTGGTCCTCGACCCAATCATCGACGGATTTCACCTAACACGAGTCCTAATGGACGGTGGTAGCAGCCTCAACCTGCTCTATCAGGATACAGTATGCAAAATGGGCATTAACCCCTCACAGATCAAGCCCACGACAACTACCTTTAAAGGAGTCATACCAGGTGTAGAGGCCCGTTGTACGGGCTCAATCACACTGGAGGTGGTCTTCGGTTCCCCGGATAACTTCCGAAGCGAAGAGCTAATCTTCGATATCGTCCCCTTCCGCAGCGGCTACCACGCATTGCTCGGATGAACCGCGTTTGCTAGATTCAATGCGGTGCCACATTATGCTTATCTCAAGCTCAAGATGTCTGGTCTACGCAGCGTCATTACAGTAAACGGAAACACGGAATGTTCCCTCCGCACAGAGGAGCATACCGCAGCCCTAGCAGCAGAAGTACAGAGCGACCTTCTCAAGCGGCACCATAATCCGGCCGCCGAGCCCCTGGACATCGATAAGAAGGTCCGGACTACACTGCAACGGGGCAGCTCGGTTCGTCAAGAGCTGAATTAGTAAATTCGGCCTCCGTCCCAGCCCCGATGAGGAAATGGCACATGTACCACGCGTACATAACTACGCACTCAAAACCCCATGGGTACTGACGGAGGCATAACTCACTCGTGATCCACAATGCGGCTTGACCGATCCTGGATTCACATGCTTTTATTTTTTCTATTTATTGCGGGTTTTTTCTCTTTTCGAGGTCTATGCGGACGACCCATTTGCAGAACACACCAAGGAGGCAAGGAGCTCTGGCATATAAGGGAATCCCCAGGTGGTCTCTATTAAACGATTGCCATACTTGTTTTACATACCCGCACGCAGCTCACCCTTATTTGGGGCATGTTAAATAGCCTTACCTGCTTACTACATTACTTACAAAAAAAGTACGTCTCGACGTACTAATTACATCACAATGGTGAATAAATGATGGCATCAGCTTATCACTTAATTTTTCGGTTTCCTCACCTTTGTATATATTACTTATTGCACATGTACACCATGGTACGTATTACTGCGCCAGGGGCTTCATTACACCCTGCATTACGACAATAAAAGTCTGAACACTTTTCAAGTATAGTTCGGTACCCCAAACTTATAGCATTATATGCATCGGCTCCGAATCATGTCTTTGGTCAATAGTTGGGTTGCCCGGCTCCTGTGCTTACTACCTTACGTTCCGCTATATCGGCTAGGGTAGTAAAGGGAGAACTACTGCGATTGTGTGCCGGTTCTTCCGGACGAGCACCTCAGTAGAGAAAGCTGGAAACTGACTGTCATGATGCGGCGAGAGCTGGTCAGCTGTTCGAGAGGTTCCAAATCGTTAGAGATTTTTCCGCTTCTTGCGAAGAATCGGTTCCTCCGATTAGGCGTGTACAACGCCCCTAGTTCGGCCTTCCGAATAACAGGGGCTTCGCCAACTTCCTCAATTGTCAAACTCCTATTGGCTAAGTGAGGGAGGTAAAGGCCGCATAGTCTAATTGCCTTGTTCATTGCGCTAAACACCTCCTTTAAGGACCAGAATGTGGAGCAAAGAGTGTTTAGATTTATCCCAAACACCCCCGTACTATCTACGTGGGGGCAGAAGCCGACGACTGGTCAACCCTCAGATTTAATAAACGGCCGCACAGGAGGTAAAATGTAAAATCACAAGCATTATAATACATAAGATCATTGTTCCATATTACAGGACAGGATAATACAAATGTTCTCATGGGAATATAACATCCTTTGAACATTGGTCCACCACAAGGCGGGACCCCTCCAGGACGCCATCAAAATAGAGCTCGGGTCGACGATGCTCCTTGCCCTCCGGTGGCCCCTCGGTCATCAGCTTCTTGTCATACAGCTTTGCCCAATGCGTCTTGATGCGGGCAAAGGCCATACGCGCACCTTCAATACAGACCGACCGCTTCACGGATTCGACCCGCGGACAAGCATTTACAAGCCGCTTAACAAGTCCGAAGTAGCTGCTAGGCATAGGCTTGGCAGGCCACAGTCGGACTATCAGGTCCTTCATGGCTAGCTCTGCCGACTTGTGCAGCTCGACCAACTGCTTTAGCTGGTCGATGAAGGGTAACAGATGTTCGGGTCCAAGATATTGGGACCAGAATAGCTTCTCTGTAGACATCCCTTCTTCGGCTGTGTAATGCTCAGCAGCATCTGATATACTGCACGGCAGATCCGTAAACGCCCCTGGAAAACCCAAATCCGGATAAGTACAAGGCATGTTTCTTCTACATACTTGCTTTGCAGGGTGAAAGAATTACCCTCCGCAATCTCCTTGGCCGCCTGAATTTCCTAGAGGGCATTCTGGGCTTCGTCTCGTGCATCCTGTGCACTCTGGCGGGACTTCGCAGTTCGGACTCTTGTGCCTTACAATCACGCTCCAGGGACTCAAATCTCTCGATCGCGCCCTGGAGCTGTAGCTGCGCCTCGCCAACCTGGGCCTCGTGCTTCTCACGCGCGGCGCGTTCCTTGGCCGCTTTCTCCTCGGCCTCGGCCAACACCTTCTTGAGGGCTGCCACCTCGGTCGTGGCCCCTAATAAAGTTCATGACAACTTAGTCTGGACGGACTATTTATTTTTCTTAAAACATACCCACAGGTTACTACATACCTTGGTTATCCTCCAGTTGTTTCTTCACGAGGCCGAGCTCTTCCTCGGTCCGCTCCAGTTTCCGCTTTAGTCCGGAAACCTCTGCAGCATGAGCGGTGGCAGCCTGCAGCGATACCTGCTTAGTCACATAGACAACTTATGTTAGACTCCTGCGATATTTCCTCTCGATCCTCTGTTCGGCTTTTTCTTCCCGGACACCGAACAGAGCATCAGGGGCTATTGTCTATATTGTGATATTCTTCCTACAAATGCATTACTTACCTCAAAGCCTGATAGAAGGCTAGTGCAGGCTTCGGTCAGTCCGCTTCTTACAAAATGGACCTTCTCTATCACCATGCCCATAAGGGCGCGGTGTTCATCCACAATAGAGGTGCCTCGTAGCGCCTCCAGCAGGTTATTCGGTGCCTCTAGTTGGATAGAGGTTACCGGCGGAGCAGGCACATTCCCTCCTTTTTGGGCATGACGTTCGCTGGGCTCCGGAGCTGCATAGATCTCCGGAATGGTATCCGGCTCAGGTCCGAAAGGAACTCGGCCCCATCACCAGTCCCCATAGGGGCCTTTTCCCCCATGTGTCCGACAACTGAGGAATCATCATGGGGCGCCACCCCGACGATCTCCGAAAGCCCCCCCCCCCCCGGTCGGGGAAGGTCTTTTGCGACACCACCTCGTCGTCACCCTTGGGAGAGACGGAATGAGCAGGTGGCAGAGACATGCTAGCCATCTCCTTTGAATCTAGCGACCCCTCTGTCAAGGTTTAAGGTATATCAATATTATAAACCGGGAAGGCCAGACATTTTTGGATTCTGGTACTTACGAGGCAGCCTGAGGCTTGGTTTGGCGAGGTCGCTCCGGACTGCTATCAACATCCCACATGGAGTTATCCGCGAGGGAGCCCCTAACCCTCTTAGGTGCTTTCACCTCCGGGTTTGTGGGGGCCGCTCTCTTCTTCCTCCCCACTTCAGGTGAGGAGCCGCTTTCTTCTTCCTCTTCGTCGTCATCGTCAGCGGACGAAGAGGAAGTCTCCTCTTCGGACATTATGTCCGAAGCGCCCTTTTGACGAGGGCCCTTCTTGGCCCCTTTGGCCGCTTTCTTGGTCGTCTTCTCTGGCACCTCATAAGGTGCTGGAAAGAGCATTTTCATCAGTAATAGGAATTCTTGGTCTTCGGGCAGCGGAGCCAGACAGTTAATCCCCTTTGCTATCTTTGATCTAGGCCTGAAAACATGGGTAGGAAAGCTTAGGCTTTCTCTCAAAATATGCTAGTAAAGGGTACGCCTTGAAAACATTGAAAGAACTTACCGGGTTAGCCTGGCGTTTTAAGCTAAGCCCGCGATCTTCGGTCGTGGGTGGTGGCGTCTCGCCGGCCTTGAAAAGCACTCTCTAGATTTCTTCGTGCGTCGTGCCGAAGAGCTCTAGTAGCGTCTAGTGCTTGGCCGGATCGTACTCCCATAGATAGCAAGTCCGGCGTTGGCACGGAAGGACCCAATGAATGAGCATGACCTGAACCACGTTGACAAGCTTGATCTTCCTATCTATCATGCTCTAGACGCACGTCTGGAGCCCAGTCAGCTCGTCCGAGGGACCCCAGGTTAGGCCCCTCTCTTGCCAGAAGGTGAGCCACATCGGGATTCCGGATCAGAATTCGGGGGCCGCCACCTAGTTGGCGTCACGCGGCTCGATGATATAGAACCACCCCAATTGCCACCCTTTCACCATCTCCATGAACGAGCCTTCGGGCAGGTAACATTGGGCATCTTGCCCACCATGGCGCCTCCGCACTCTACTTGTTGGCCGCTCATGAAGGAAATATGCCCTAGAGGCAATAATAAAGTTATTATTTATTTCCTTAAATCATGATAAATGTTTATTATTCATGCTAGAATTGTATTAACCGGAAACATAATACATGTGTGTGAATACATAGACAAACGGAGTGTCACTAGTATGCCTCTACTTGCCTAGCTCGTTAATCAAAGATGGTTATGTTTCCTAACCATGAACAAAGAGTTGTTATTTGATTAATGAGGTCACATCATTAGTTGAATGATCTGATTGACATGACCCATTCCATTAGCTTAGCACCCAATCATTTAGTATGTTGCTATTGCTTTCTTCATGACTTATACATGTTCCTATAACTATGAGATTATGCAACTCCCGTTTACCAGAGGAACACTTTGGTTACTACCAAACGTCACAACGTAACTGGGTGATTATAAAGGAGTACTACAGGTGTCTCCAATGGTACATGTTGGGTTGGCGTATTTCGAGATTAGGTTTTGTCACTCCGATTGTCGGAGAGGTATCTCTGGGCCCTCTCGGTAATGCACATCACATAAGCCTTGCAAGCATTACAACTAATATGTTAGTTGTGAGATGATGTATTACGGAACGAGTAAAGAGACTTGCCGGTAATGAGATTGAACTAGGTATTGGATACCGACGATCGAATCTCGCGCAAGTAACATACCGATGACAAAGGGAACAACGTATGTTGTTATGCGGTCTGACCGATAAAGATCTTCGTAGAATATGTAGGAGCCAATATGGGCATCCAGGTCCCGCTATTGGTTATTGACCGGAGACGTGTCTCGGTCATGTCTACATTGTTCTCGAACCCGTAGGGTCCGCACGCTTAAGGTTACGATGACAGTTATATTATGAGTTTATGCATTTTGATGTACCGAAGGTTGTTCGGAGTCCCGGATGTGATCACGGACATGACGAGGAGTCTCGAAATGGTCGAGACGTAAAGATTGATATATTGAAAGCCTATGTTTGGATATCGGAAGTGTTCCGGGTGAAATCGGGATTTTACCGGGTTACCGGGAGGTTACCGGAACCCCCCGGGAGCCATATGGGCCTTATTGGGCTTTAGTGGAAAGGTGAAAGGGGCTGCCCATGGTGGGTTGTGCGCCTCCCCCCCCTCCCCTAGTCCTACTAGGACTAGGAGAGGTGGCCGGCCACATCTCTCTCTCTTTCCCCCTTGGGAATCCTATTTGGAATAGGATTGGGGGGGGGAGTCCTACTCCCGGTAGGAGTAGGACTCCTCCTGCACCTCCATAGAGCTGGCCGCATCCCTCCCCCTCGGCTCCTTTATATACGGAGGCAGGGGGCACCTCTAAACACACAAGTTGATCACGTGATCTATTCCTTAGCCGTGTGCGGTGCACCCAACCACGATATTCCTCGATAATACTGTAGCGGAGTTTAGGCGAAGCCCTGCTGCTGTAGTTCATCAAGATCGTCACCACGCCGTCGTGCTGACGGAACTCTTCCCCGACACTTTGCTGGATCGGAGTCCGGGGATCGTCATCGAGCTGAACGTGTGCTCGAACTCGGAGGTGCCGTAGTTTCGATGCTTGATCGGTTGGATCATGAAGACGTACGACTACTTCCTCTACGTTGCGTCAACGCTTCCGCAGTTGGTCTGCGTGGGTACGTAGACAACACTCTCCCCTCTCGTTGCTATGCATCACATGATCTTGCGTGTGCGTAGGAAATTTTTTGAAATTACTACGAAACCCAACAGCTCACCACCTTCGGATTCACATTGAAGGTCTTCAGCCATAGGCCGAAATGAGGCGGGATGCGGAGAAAGGCCTCGCGCACGACAATGAATGTCGTGATGTTGAGAATGAAGTTGGGAGCTAGGTCATGGAAGTCTAGCCCGTAGTAAAACATCAGTCCACGGACGAAGGGGTGAAGAGGGAAGCCCAGCCCGCAGACGAAATGTGTGAGAAACACAACCCTCTCGTGGGGCTCTAGAGTAGGGACGATCTGTCCCTTGGCTGGGAGTCGGTGAGCGATCTCCTTGGCCATATATCCGACCTCCCGGAGCGCCTTGATATCCTTCTTCTTGATGGAGGAGGCCATCTACTTACCACCAGCTCCGGATCCGGACATCTTTGGAGTGCTTTCTTGGTCGAGGGAAAAGCTAAAAGCTTGGGCGCTAGAGCTCAGGGACGGAAGGACTGAGGAGGAGCAGGGGTGTGGGTAAAGAAAGGGAATCCTTATCCCCTTATAAAGGCCATGAATATCGAGCGTCTCCCCACTCGGCTTAAACTCGCCTATTCCCAAGGGCCGTGCAAACGGCACGGTTGGGTCGCCCACGCCCATATTGATGAGAATCTCGTAATAAGGGGACATGATCTCTGCTTCGACAAGATGTGCCAATAGCAACTGTGTCTCGAAACATGGAGCGACAGACGAAAAACGGTTCGAAATTATGACCGGACAGACGTGAGGTCATCAGCAGATTAGACTCGTGTAAAAATATATATTCTCTCTGCGATTATGTATGGTGTGTGTGACAGGTCCGGATGCTATCATCGCATCCGAAGACTATCTTGAAGTTCGGATAGAAGGGAACCCGCCTTGCAATGACGAAGACAATCTGCGCACCGGACTCCTCGTCATTGAAGCCAGGTTCAAGGCTACTGAGGGAGTCCTGGACTAAGGGGTCCTCGGGCACCCGACCTGTTATCCTTGGGTCGGACTGATGGGCTGTGAAGACATGAAGGCCGAAGACTGTACCTGTGTCCGGATTGGACTCTCCTTGGCGTGGAAGGCAAGCTTGGCAACCGGTTATGAAGATTCCTTCTTATGTAACCGACTCTATGTAAACCCTAGATCCCCCAGTGTCTATATAAACTGGAGGGTCGGGTTAGTCCATATACTCATTACCATAGTCATATAGGCTATGCTTTTAGGGTTTAGCCATTACAATTTCGTGGTAGATCAACTCTTGTAACACCCATATTCATCAAGATCAATCAAGCAGGACGTAGGGTATTACCTCCATAGAGAGGGCCCGAACCTGGGTAAATATTGTGTCCCCCATCTCCTATTACCATCGATCCCAGACGCATAGTTCGGGACCCCCTACCCGAGATCCGCCGGTTTTGACACCGACAGGGATGTCAGTGGCGCTCCAATGGAGTTCGGCGAGCATAGAGTGGCGACACACGCGAGGGAGACGGATCTCTCAGTGGTGTACACCATCAACCCAGCCCTCGTTACCAAAATCGACGAGCCCGGATCGAGCCACAAGCAGAGCAAGCGTCACAAGAAGTAGATGATGATCAAATGATCATTTATGCTAGTTAATCATGCATGTAATATATAGTTTACTTTATTGTTGGTGTGTGGAAATGACATGTGTGTAGTAGCCACCTATGTAATTATGCATGTAATAGTTTACTTTGGTGTGTGCAAATGCCATGGTTGTAGTAGCCACCTATGTAAGTGGATGTTTAATTTGATTATGCAAGCATGTCCTTATAAGTGTGTGTGTGTGTGTGTGTGTGTGTGTGTGTGTGTGTGTGTGTGTGTGTTGTCCTGTATGCAATCCCATCGCACAACACACATGTCTTGTTAACTTGAACTGTTTCTGTTCTCTTGTGTCAACGCAAACAGTTTATCCGAGTGAACCGCATGCCGTATATCGCACACACCTTGATCTGGCTGACTGTTTCTTTTGTGTTGCCTAATCACAAACAGTTCATCCGAGTGAATCATATGCTGTATATCGCACACACCTTCATCTGGCTGCCCGTTTCTTTTGTTTTGCCTAATCACAAACAGTTCATTCGAGTGAACTGTATGTTGTGTATCGCACACGCCTTCATCTGACTGCCCGTTTCTTTTGTTCCTCCTCATCGCAAACAGTTAATTGAACTGAATCGTATGCCCTTCATCGCACACGCAACTAAAATTTGAACCGTGTTTGATGCATCCTCCATCGCAAACGTTTTGCATCTTTTTTGACGGTTTTCATACACCGTCGTTTGCGATTATTGCATCGCACACAATTTCTCAAAGGGTCTCTGATCATAGTGTCGCGTTAGCAGCATCCTGCAGTAGTGATATATAGTACTATATGAGTTATGTATGTTGGTGACCGAATGTTGTTCGGAGTCCCGGATGAGATCACAGACATGACGAGGAGCTCCGGAATGGTCCGGAGGTAAAGATTGATATATAGGATGATATGGTTCGGCCAAGGGGTGAAGCCCATGGGGCTTTAGGTCGGTGCAAAAGGAGTTTTGTGGAGGCCAGGGGGCCAAA
This sequence comes from Triticum aestivum, assembly GCF_018294505.1. Taxonomy (NCBI): domain Eukaryota; kingdom Viridiplantae; phylum Streptophyta; class Magnoliopsida; order Poales; family Poaceae; genus Triticum; species Triticum aestivum. The sequence goes on along the minus strand of NC_057800.1, from coordinate 100,030,384 downwards.
CGCCGGAGATCCTGGCGTCTGGCCCTGTGCTAGATGCCGAGGCCCATGGCGTCTGGGCCAAACGCCAAGGACCGTGGCGTCTGGTCCTGGAAGTCCGAGAAGGACTCTTCCTTGCGGGCAAAACCGACTTTGAGGAGGCTTTTACTCCAAGTTTTGACCCCATAGCTCAACATATAAATAGAGGGGCAGGGCTAGCACCTGGAACACATCAAGAATCACCAAGGCGTGTGCCGGCAACCCCGTCTCCTCTAGTTTATCCTCCGTCATAGTTTTCGTTGTGCTTGGCGAAGCCCTGCGGAGATTGTTCTTCACCAACACCGTCACCACGCCGTCGTGCTGCCGGAACTCATCTACTACTTCGCCCGTCTTGCTAGATCAAGAAGGCGAGGACGTCATCGAGCTGAACGTGTGCTGAACGCGGAGGTGTCGTATGTTCGGTACTTGATCGGGATGGATCATGAAGGTGTACGACTACATGAACCGTGTTAATAAACGCTTCCGCTTTGCAATCTTCAAGGGTATGAAGATGCTCTCCCCTGCTCGTTGCTATACATCTCCTAGATAGATCTTGCGTGATCGTAAGTAAAAATTTTAAATTGCATGCTAAATTCCCCAACAAGCTAGATGTAAAGTTAGTTCTAAAACATGATACAAAAAAGGCTCTGTGATACTCTATCTTCTCTGGGAAGAGGTTAACTAGCCGACCGACTGAGGACATATCACAAAATCCGAATTACTCCTATAAAGGATGCTGGAGTACCCACCTCCCCGGGTGGGGCTTTGAGGGCGAAGAGCGCCTCTGCGCCATCCATTTTCAAGTGGCATGCCGCAAGGGCATCTCGGGGGTTGTTCGCGTCGTCCGATCTGCTCGGACGAATCGGACCCGAGCGCCCTCCCGAGCGATCCATGACAAGTGGGCCGCGGGCAATCATGCGGTTTATTTGTGTCGCGCTCGTGTGCAGTGTCTCACGTGGCCTCGTGAGCAATGGCATGGCTGGACCCGCATATCCGCGTCCGCTGTGAGAAGGCGAGACGGACCAGCCTGCCAGCGTCGCTCGCCAGGATGTGGAGATGGCATTCATAGTGTTGCAAACTCGTTGGGGTATTGTTTGTGGATCTGCAATGATGTGGAAATCATAGACTTTTGTGGCAGCTAAGACATATTGTGTCATTTTCCACAATATGATTGTCGAGGACGAGGGTGAAAGGGCAACCTAAACCCATGATATTGAGAAGCCTGAAGAACAATTATACATCCCGGAGCAAGATGCAGATCATATTCTGAATTCTTTGAAGATACATCATCATCTTTGAGATTATCAGGTGCACGCGCAAGTATTCAATAATCTTATGGAGCATATATGGATTCACAATGAAAACCAAGCAGTTTATAGTCAGAATCGTGCACTTGGAACCAATTTATGTTTGAATTTTATATTTGCGCTATGAACAAATATTATTACACGTGATATTTATGTGTCCGTTTACGTGTCCGATTGACGTATATACATTCATATGGATTTACAGGTTTTAATATGAGAAGTGTGGCCGCCGATGATGCCCGGGTTTGTGTTCGGACGCGTCCACAGATGTTTAATTGTTGGATTTGTGAAGTCCGGCGGTAGATACTATGACAACCCGTAATATGCCCGTATGTTTGTTTAGCATTTTTGCCTAAAAAAGCACGAACGAAGCGAGAGTTGGCCATGATTCACGAGATTTTTTTTCAAAACTATGATGTATTTTATAGCAAATTCGGAAACTATAGTAAAGAGTGGAGAAAAATCAAAACTAGCACCCCGTCGGCCACGTGTGGGCCGAAAAGGGTGTTTTCGGCCTCCCTTTGGCCGGAATGGACTTTTCGGCCTTGCCTTGGCCGAAAAGGTGCGTACCTGGACCGAAAAGACCTTTTTGGTTAGGAGTAGGCCGAAAAGTCCTTTTTGATCAGGAGTAGGCCGAAAAGTCCCTTGGCCCCACTTTTTCACGCTAATGGTTGACCGAAGTAGTATGGCTCCACTCTTCGGCTTACGTTAGGCCGAAGAGATTTTTTTTTAATTTTGGTATATAAATAATGTGCAACCATTGTCCATCTTAGACACTGAAAAAATATATTTTCGCGCAACCCTTTCCCCTCAATATTTCCCCGTCAACTCTTTCCCGCCATCCGTTTTCCGCAAACTCCTTCCCGCCATATGTTCCTGCCACCCGTTTCCCGCCAACCCTTTCCCGCCATACCACAGTATACCATTAAATAAATTCTTCATATTTAAAAAAATGGGATAAAAGCGCAAGCGATGGAGTCAAAAACCTGACCTCACGCTGGGTATATGTGTTACCAGCCAAATAGGATAGCATATGGCTAATGTATTTATATAAAAAAATTATTTTTTATATACATTTGAAAAAAGGGAAAAGATTTTGAGAAACATGATTTTTTTAAAATATGAAGAATTTATTTAATGGTATACCGTGGTATGGAGGGAAAGGGTTGGCGGGAACATATGGCGGGAAGGGGTTGGCGGGAAACGGGTGGCAGGAACATATGACGGGAAGGGGTTGGTGGGAAACGGGTGGCGGGAAAATATTGAGGAAAAAGGGTTGCGCGAAAATATATTTTTTTAATGTCTAAGATGGGCAATGGTTGCATAGTATTTATATACCAAAATTTTAAAAAAAATCGCTTCGGTCTAACGTAAGCCCAAGAGTGTAGCCATGCTACTTCGGTCAACCATTAATGTGAAAAGGTGGGCCCAAGGACTTTTTGGCCTACTCCTGACCAAAAAGGACTTTTCGGCCTATTCCTGACCAAAAAGGTCTTTTCGGCCCAAGTACGCACCTTTTCGGCCAAGGCAAGACCGAAAAGTCCATTTCGGCCAAAGTGAGGCCGAAAACACCCTTTTCGGCCCACCCGTGACCGACGGGTGCTAGTTTTGATTTTTCTCCATTCTTTACTATAGTTTCCGAATTTGCTATAAAATGCGTCATAGTTTAAAAAAAAAATCGATTCACGAGAGGGCACATGCGACTCTGCCGAGCAACGGCCGCGATGCCCGCCGCGGCGGTCGCACGCACCACCTGCACCGTACCCTCGTCAACTCCCGCCCACCTCTCACAACATCACAGTGGCCACATGACACGGCCAGTGGCAGTCTGTAACCTCTGTTTCTGTGTCGCTTCCTAGCCAAGTCAACCCAAGCTACTCAATACAATATGTCCCCTAATCCCATGAAGCCCACCAACAAAAATAATGCAACCGAAGCATCCATCCATGGATTATTATTTGACACCATCCTCCAAATGATCCAATCTGGTCCAGGTATTCTTCTAGATCTGGCACATTCTGGTCAGAGATCCATGCCCATGCACGGCGTACTAGAGCAGCGGAGGTAGCGCCGTCCTGCCGTGCCGAGCAGTTCTTTCCTGGGCACTCGCTGGCGAGCTGGGCAAAGGGACCGGAGAAATTTCTATGTTCTGCTCAGTAACCAGATCGCCCTAGCTGTGAGTGTTAGCTTGCGGTGTTGCAGCAATGGCGGTGACCACGCTGCAGTTCGTCGGCGCGTTCCTGCTGCCGCTGCTTGCCGTGGCTTCGTCGTTTGATCCGTTCCACCGGGACGCCCAAAGGATGGATCCCATGGGCGGCGGCCGGCAGCAGGGGCCCTTCATCCCGCACGAGTACGTGCGCTTCGTCGACGTCAAGCGGCAGTGCCGGTCCGTGCTCTCCGCCGCCGCCGACCTCAAGTTCGACGCCAACCGCGCCGCCGCCCTCATGCCGGAGCTGTCCTTTGTTAAGGGCGACTGGAAGCAGGACGTCGACGACGGCGCGCCGCTGATGCCGTTCGACGGCACCGACGCGCCCGAGGGCGGCGCGGCAGGGGCGATGGCTGACCCGCTGCCGCTCGCCACGTTCATGCTCACGCACGTCGACGTGGCGCTCCGCGGGAAGACGGCGCTCAACGTCAGCGGCGTCCTCGGCGTCGCCGTCTCCCGCAACGGCACCGCCCCGGAGATGGGCCCCTACGTGTCGCCGGAGCTCAAGGTGTGGCCTGGGAGCACCGAGATGAAGATACTCTTCGAGGGGGTGTACACCGAGACCGGCGACGGCGAGAGCGTGCTGTGCCTGGTCGGCGAGGCCGTGCTCCCGCGGCGCGGCAAAGACGCCGCCAACCCGTGGGACTGGGCCAAGAACACCGACCGCAACAACTTCCAGCCGCCAATCACCCACGACAAGAACATCCTGCTCGTGCTCCGGTACCCCACCACGCTGACGCTGACGACGCGCGCTGTGCGCGGCGAGCTCACGAGCACCAACGGCAAGTCGGACGCCGGCTACTTCGGCGCCGTCACGCTGCTGTCGCAGCTGGGCGCCTACTCCAACTACAAGTTCGGGTCGGAGGAGCTCGTGAGCACGGTGTGCAGCCCGCAGCCTTACCGCGACGACATCCTCGGCGACGGCCGTGGGATATACAGAGGCGGCTCGCTGTGCGGCATCCTCGACCTGTTCACGTCGGAGGACGTGTTCGCCGTCGTGCCCAACTGGAAATGCAACTCGTCAGACGCTCTCTGCCGGCGGCTCGGGCCGTTCGAGACCGACAAGTCGGTAGACGCGACGGACGGCGGGTTCAAGGATGTCAGCATCGTCATGCAGGACATCCGTTGCGAGCCGAGTACCGTTCCTGGTGAGAGATCGGCCAAGGTCTCGGCGGTGTTCCGGGCCGTTGCACCGTGGGAGCACCGGTACACGGCGGCGAAGAGGAGCGGGCTCAGCGGCATGACGCTGGCCGCCGAGGGCGTGTGGCGCCCGTCCACGGGCCAGCTCTGCATGGTGGGGTGCCTCGGCGTCGGCAAGAAGGCGTGCCACTCCCGCGTGTGCCTGTACGTGCAGACGACCTTCTCCGCCACCCGCCGGGGCATCGCCGTCGGGCAAATCACCCGCATCGACGGCAAAGGCGGCGTCGCCCACTCGCCGCTGACGTTCAAACGGGCGGTGCACCCGTCGGAGCTGTGGAACCGGTTCGGCGTCTCGGGCGGCGCACCGATGAGCATGGCGTACGACTACACCAAGGCCAAGCAAGCTGGGGAGTTCCTCACGCGCAGCGAGCCGTTCAACTTCGGCACTGCCATAGCCAAGTCTCTGCTGAGCTATCCGCGTTTGGCGGGCGACCTCACCCGCGACCTGTCCAGCCTCGCCGACGAGCTCACCCTCCACGTGCCGGCCGTGCCCGACCCGTTCCCTCGCGAACGCTTCGAGCGGCCGTTCCTTCAGCTGGAGGTGCTCTCGCTCGGGCCGCTCGTCGGCCGGAATTCGCCGGGGTTTCCAGGCGGCACGGATGGACTTGGCAAAGAATCCAATCCCAAAGAGTCTCCCTCCTCGGAAATGCAGGCAGCGAGGGCGACGACTCTCCTCAACGTGTCCGCGGAGCTGACGCTCTCCGGGAGCCCCTACCTGAACGTGTCGGCCCTGTTCCTGGAAGGCGTGTACAACCCGGTGGACGGGCGGATGTACCTGATCGGGTGCCGGAGCATCTATGCGCCGTGGCGAGCCTTCTCGGCCATGGGAGCGCTGGAGGACGGCATGGACTGCTCGATCGAGATGAGGGTGGACTACCCGCCGACGACGGCGCAGTGGCTGATCAACCCCGCCGCGAAGGTGCACATCACCAGCACGCGCGACGCCGGCGACCCTCTGTGGTTCGACGCGACGTCGCTCCAGACGCTGCCGATCATGTACCGGGAGCAACGGCAGGACATCCTGTCCCGGCGGAGCGTGGAGGGGATCCTCCGCGTGGCGACGCTGGCGACGGCCATCGCCGCCGAGTTCAGCCAGCTGATGTACATCAAGGCCAACACGGACGTGATGCCGTACGTGTCCCTGGTGATGCTGGGCGTGCAGGCGCTGGGGTACAGCATGCCGCTCATCACGGGCGCCGAGGCGCTGTTCGCCCGGATCGCCGCCGCGGGGGGCTCCGTGGACGGCGTGGCGCCGCCGTCGTACGTGGTGGACAAGAGCCAGCTGTACTGGATCATCGACTGCGTCGTGAAGATCCTCATCCTCGCCGCGTTCCTCCTGACGCTGCGGCTGGCGCAGAAGGTGTGGCGGTCGCGGATCCGGATGCTCACGCGCTCCCCGCTGGAGCCCGGCCGCGTGCCCAGCGACCGGAAGGTGCTGCTCTACAGCTTCGGCGTGCACATGCTGGGGTTCATGGTGATCCTGGGCGCGCGGTACGTGAGCGCGCTGGGGCGGCCGCTGCGGCAGGAGGACTCGTACATGGACACCCGCGGCAGGTCGCACGCGCTCCGGCAGTGGGCGGTGACGCTGGAGGAGTACGTCGGGCTGGCGCAAGACTTCTTCCTCCTCCCGCAGGTGGTCGGCAACGTGCTCTGGCGGATCAGCTGCCGGCCGCTGAAGAAGAGCTACTACGTGAGCGTGACGGCGGTGCGGCTGCTGCCGCACCTCTACGACTACGTCAGGGCGGCGCCGGCCATCAACCCCTACTTCGCGGAGGAGTACGAGTTCGTCAACACCAGCCTCGACTTCTACTCGGCGTTCGGCGACGTGGCCATCCCGCTGCTCGCCGTCGCGCTCGCCGCCGCGGTCTACGTGCAGCAGCGCTGGAACTACAAGATCATCAGCAGGACCGTGAAGACGCAGCAGAAGAAGCTGCAGCACCTCGGCTCCAGGGTCTACGAGCGGCTGCCGTCCATGTCGTCCGGCAACTTCGAGGCCGAGCTCGTCTCCGGCGTCAACGAGGCCGTTGGGCTCGTCGGGCCGCACCGGGACGCCAGCCTCGGCTAGGTAACAGATCGGACGGTTCTCTGTAGGTTGACAATGTATGTGCTTCTTCTTCTTTTTTTCTTCTAAAAATCAAATGTATTTCTAAAAGTTCAATAAAGTTTCACACATCTTTGAGCTTTACTCCATCCTCTATAACACTATGCTCCCTAATTTTAAAAAGCCCACATTCAATTAAAGTCTTCAAAAGTTTGGTCACCCGATTTTTATCGGGTCAACAATTTCTCAAAAGCTCTATCATTCAATTCTTTTATACTATACACACTATGCTTCCTAATTTTTAAGGCCTCAAAACTAATTGAGGTTTTAAATTTAGAATTAAGTCACTTGATTTTGATCGGGTCAACAATTTATTAAGGAGCTCTCAATTCTTTTAATTCACTATGTTTTCTAATTTTGAAACTCTTCTATTCAATTGGGGTGCTCAATTTTGGATTTCGTTTATGATTTTGACCGTGCCAACAATTTTTCAAATCAATCAGCAATAACCGGCATATAAAAACATATCAATCAACACCGTGTTATATAAATAATAATAAAACACACTCCATCATCTCCCCCACCTGCCAAACTAAATATTATATCAATTGTAAAATATAAAGGGTATTAGTATTTTGAAAAGTCAAATTTCTATAACTTTGACCAAGTTTAGAGCAAAAAAATATCAACATCCACAATATATTAAAAAACTGTATGGAAATTCATTTCATGATAAATCTCATCATACCGACTTGATATTATGTATTTAGATAAATTTCTCTATAAAATTTGATCAAACTTAAAAGATTTGACTTTTCAAAAAAGTAATACACCTTATATTTTAAAACATATTTTTTTAAGAAACCCAACAACACCAACTGGACAACAAGGCACACCCAACCCTTGTAATTTGTGCCAATCTCGGCCACATTAGAGGCTAAGCACGCTTCGCCGCGCCGTTCTTCAGTCGTGGGATTAACTCTTTTGTATCTAGTACATTATGGTGATCGGTTGTTTTATTTAGATTTTATTTGTGTTGGCTTGTGTTTAATTTATGTTCTAACAGTGTTTTGTGTTCGTATACCGTGTCAGCTTATTGTTGGAGATACTATTTGTTTCGAAAGGAGCGTAGACTTGTTTGGTGCATGGTTATGATGTCTTTACACGTTCTGATTTTCGTGTCAGCTCGTGGTGGTTGTTTGAGCCTCTCAGGAGCTCCTATTTCATGTTGAACCCGTGGAATTGCCGCTATAGCGCTCACATAGGCCGCCCCATGAAGCTCTTGCTCGCTCAATTTAGCTCCCTGCTCCTCTCGCGCGCTTAGTTCTTTTTTCACTCACCCCATGTCTAGCTCAATAAAATAGGCTAAATTTTTATTCATATTTTTAGTTTAATTAAAAGATGTTCAAGAATTTTTTAAATACTGTAAATGTTAAAAATTATGAATTTTAGAAAACATTCATGAATTTTAAAAAAGTTCACAAATAAAATAAGTTTTCAAATTTTAAAAATGTTCAAAACTTTAAATGGTCTTGAAATTTAAAAATATCCGTGAATTTAATATTAATGCATCCGAGTAAAAGTGAATTTAAACAAACGTTTTGCTTTCGAATGTTTACGAAGTTTAGAAAGCGCTCATGAATTAATGCAGAAAGAATAAAAAATAAAAGAGAAATAAACCAAACATCACACAATCTTACAAGCGGGGCACTCAGCGACCCCATAATCCCTGAAGCACCAGAACGTTTCAAATCATGGGAACTTAGTATCTCTGTAGATTTTGGAATTCTCTGAACATCACTGACAAGAACTCTAGAACTGATGGCTCCAGAACTGTCCTAGTGCTGATTAATTAATTTATACTGTAACTGATGCTGATACGCATGATTTTCAGCTTGCAGCGACCTTGCTTAATCATGTGACAACCATATTGAGCTTGTGCTGCATAATTAGCTTTGAGCAGAAGCAGAGGATGGTCATGTGCTTCCCCGGGGGGCCAGCGACCGATCTGGCGTCGGGTCTGGGAGGCCAAGGTTCCCCTAAAGATGCGGATTCTTGCATGGAAAGTTGTGTCCGGCGCACTCGGGACGAACGGATGCAAGAAATATTGACACATCTCGCCGCGAGATACATGCCCGCTGTGTGGTACGGAGAAAGAAACGAGCTTCCATGCCTTAGTGTCTTGCGTGCATGCTCGTCAGGTGTGGACGAAGATGCGCCAGGCATGGGATCTCCCCGATCAGGATATACTGCAAGATTCAGGCAATGAATGGTTACTAAATATTCTGCTTACTGCCATGATCACATGCGGGATTGCACCATAATGTTAATCTGGAGGATTTGGTCTCTGCGGTCAGACTTGGCTCACGGCAAGGCTATTCCATCCGCTGATGTGATAGCGGAGTATCTCCAGAGCTATATGTCTTCTTTGCAGTTGTCTAGGAAGTTTACCATTGAAGAAATTATGGAAGGAAAGATGCAGTTGAGGGAGGAGGCCCTGGTGATACAGCGAGCTGTAGTTGTCCCTCAACCTTGGCCGAGACCACCAGCGGGTTGGGTCGCCTTATCAGTTGATGGAGCTTATTCTAACTCAGACGGATCGGCTGCTACAGGTATGATCCTACGACGAACTGATGGTAGCGTTATTTTTGCAGCCTACATATGCATCTTCAGTTGCAATGACGCTCTGGAGGCTGAGATACATGCCTTAATGCAAGGTATGGCCTTGGCTATTTCAACACTCTGAGTTGCCTGTCATTGTTCAGTCTGACTCCTCAGAAGCACTCCTGGCATTGAAAGGAGACAGTCTTTTCTGTTCCTCTTATGGAAATCTAGTTGCTGAGATCCAACTTCTTATGAGTGAAAGGGAGTTTATTCCTTCGAAAATTAAACGTGATCATAATAGGGTACTAGATCGATTGGCTTTGTATAGTCGTACGGAAAGTACTACTGCTGTATGGCTAGGTAGAAGGCCATTTTGTGTGGAGGAACTTGTACCACTCGATTGTAACCCTATAAATTTGAAATAAAATCCTTTTACCCTCGCAAAAAAGAAGAAGCAGAGGATGGTCTAGGCAGCTACCTGTATCTGTATGTGATGGAGTCATGGAGAGGGCAAGCTCGACTCTACTGTGTGCACGGATATGGCGGAGTCCTTTCTGTATTTGGTTTCGTTTCCATAGTTCATGTGTTCTCGGATCCCTTTATTGGGCTCCACCCATTTGTTCTTCATTGTAAAATAGGGTCTAGTTTATTGTATATCATCCACACAATATCCACCTGACGAGACTGTGTTTCCTTATTTCAACACCAGCGTCTCAGTTGATCCTACTTTCCTTGAACATGCCCTCACTTTTTCATCCGATGAACCCGGATGTTTATGTGCGTAAATATGACTTGTCCTATTTATCACCTAACTTGTACATTGTAGGCGATATTGCTCTGTGTTCTCCTCGGGTGCCTGTTGCTGCTCCGCCGCCTCTTGACGTGCTCGACGTGCATGCGCCGGACGTGCATGTCACGCCGCCCGATGCAAGCGCGGCTGCTTCGCCAGATGGCAAGCCCGCAGTCGTGGCTGGGTCGCCACCCTCGCCTGTCGCGGGTGGGTCGCCTCCCTCGCCCGGTGCGTCACCCGGGTCGCCACCCTCACCTGGGTCGGCCGAGCCCGCGGTCGTCCCTCGGCCCGTGTCACCTGTCGCTGAGGCCTCCTCAGCCGCGACACCCCTGGCTGAGCCCTCGTCGCCGCCATCACCTTCTACCGGCGCTGCAGTTCCGGGGCACGCTATGGTTACACGTCATCGTGATCATACGCGCAAGGAGAAGTCTTACAGTGATGGCACGGTTCGGTATGATTCTCGTCGTCATGCCTTCTTCGCCGCGCCAGTTTCCCACCGTGATGCCTTGGGTGAACCTGCCTGGCGTGCTATCATGTCTGAGGAATTTGCTGCTCTTCGTCACACTAACACCTGGGTGTTGGTGCCTCGGCCACCTGGTATTAATATTGTGGGCTGCAAGTGGATTTTCAAAACCAAGCATCGTTCGGATGGGTCTGTTGATAAGCACAAAGCTCGTCTTGTTACTCGCGGTTTCACTCAACAGCACATGATTGACTATGGGGATACTTTTAGTATGGTGGTGAAGCCTGCCACGGTTCGCTTGGTTCTGTCTCTTGCTGTGTCTTGTGGTTGGAGCCTCCGACAGATTGATGTGAGCAATGCCTTTTTACATGGGTTCTTGGCCGAAGATGTGTATATACAGCAGCCACCCGGGTTTGAGGATGCCACTTATCCCTCTCATGTCTGCAAACTCGAGAGGTCTATCTATGGTCTCAAACAGTCGCCCCGTGCCTGGTATGCTTGTTTGAGTCAGCGCCTTTCGCAGCTCGGTTTTGTTGCCTCCAGATCAGATGCGTCTCTGTTCATCTTCTCACAGGAAGCTATTCAGATCTACATGCTGGTGTACGTCGAGGATATTGTGATTGCTGGCTCTACCCCAGCCGTGGTGGACCGCCTTGTGCAGTCATTATTTGCTAGCTCTCCCATCAAAGATTTGGGTCGCCTGGACTACTTTCTTGGTTTGGAAGCGTCCTTTCATTCAGGGGGCATGACCTTGACGCAGAAAAAGTATGCATTGGATCTTTTTCATCGCGTCAACATGGAGAACTGCAAGGCCACTTCCACTCCGCTTGCTACGTCCGAGAGTCTCTCACGTCATAGTGGTGCACTACTGGGCACTGACGACTCTTTTTGGTATCGCAGTGTGGTTGGAGCACTTCAGTATTTGACCCTCACTCGTCCTGATATCTCTTTCGCGGTGAACAAAGTGTGTCAGTTCCTGTCTCAGCCTACGAAGGATCATTGGGAAGCAGTTAAGCGTATTCTGAGATATGTCAAAGGTACGCTAGACATGGGACTACGGATTCGTAAGTCCAGATTTACTGGAGTGAGTATATTCACCGATGCACACTGGGCATGCTGTGTTGATGATAGGCGCTCCACTGGTGGCTTTGCTATATTTGTTGGACCCAATCTTCTATCTTGGAGCTCAAAGAAGCAACCCACAGTCTCGAGGTCAAGCACCGAGGCAGAGTATAAGGCATTGACCAATGGCACGGCTGAAGCCATTTGGATAGACTCAGTTCTCACAGAACTTGGAGTCCCACGGCAGCGTTGTGACGCCCCGAGACCGTTGCGCCAGGTGTCTTCTGTTGGGTTTCGTAGTAATTTTAAAAAAAATTCCTACGCACACGCAAGATCATGTGATGCATAGCAACGAGGGGGAGAGTATTGTCTACGTACCCTACGCAGACCGACTGCGGAAGCGATGACACGACGTAGAGGAAGTAGTCGTACGTCTTCTCGATCCAACCGATCAAGCACCGAAACTACAGCACCTCCGAGTTCGAGCACACGTTCAGCTCGATGACGATCCCCAGACTCCGATCCAGCAAAGTGTCGGGGAAGAGTTCCGTCAGCACGACGGCGTGGTGACAATCTTGATGAACTACAGCAGCAGGGCTTCGCCTAAACTCCGCTACAGTATTATCGAGGAATATGGTGGCAGGGGGCACCGCACACGGCTAAGGAATCGATCACGTGGATCAACTTGTGTCAACTTGTGTGTTTAGAGGTGCCCCTGCCTCTATATATAAAGGAGGAGAGGAGGGGAGGCTGGCCGGCCAAGGGGGGGAGGCGCAGGAGAGTCCTACTCCCTCTGGGAGTAGGATTCCCCCTCCAATCCTAGTCCAACTAGGATTCCTCGGAGGGGAAAAGAGGAGGAGGGGGTCGGCCACCTCTCCTAGTCCTAATAGGACTAGGGGAAGGGGGGGCGCGCAGCCCATCTAGGGCAGCCCCTTCTCTTTTCCACTAAGGCCCACTATGGCCCAAATAGCTCCCGGGGGGTTCCGGTAACCCTCTCGGTATTCCGGTAAAATCCCGATTTCACCCGGAACACTTCCGATATCCAAATATAGGCTTCCAATATATCAATCTTTATGTCTCGACCATTTCGAGACTCCTCGTCATGTCCGTGATCACATCCGGGACTCCGAACAACCTTCGGTACATCAAAATGCATAAACTCATAATATAACTGTCATCGTAACCTTAAGCGTGCGGACCCTACGGGTTCGAGAACAATGTAGACATGACCGAGACACGTCTCCGGTCAATAACCAATAGCGGGACCTGGATGCCCATATTGGCTCCTACATATTCTACGAAGATCTTTATCGGTCAGACCGCATAACAACATACGTTGTTCCCTTTGTCATCGGTATGTTACTTGCCCGAGATTCGATCGTCGGTATCCAATACCTAGTTCAATCTCCTTACCGGCAAGTCTCTTTACTCGTTCCGTAATACATCATCTCACAACTAACATATTAGTTATAATGCTTGCAAGGCTTATGTGATACCTCTCCGACAATCGGAGTGACAAATCCTAATCTCGAAATACGCCAACCCAACATTGACCATTGGAGACACCTGTAGTACTCCTTTATAATCACCCAGTTACGTTGTGACGTTTGGTAGTACCCAAAGTGTTCCTCCGGTAAACGGGAGTTGCATAATCTCATAGTCATGGGAACATGTATAAGTCATGAAGAAAGCAATAGCAACATACTAAACGATCGGGTGCTAAGCTAATGGAATGGGTCATGTCAATCAGATCATTCTACTAATGATGTGACCTCGTTAATCAAATAACAACTCATTGTTCATGGTTAGGAAACATAACCATCTTTGATTAACGAGCTAGTCAAGTAGAGGCATACTAGTGACACTATGTTTGTCTATGTATTCACACATGTATTATGTTTCCGGTAAATACAATTCTAGCATGAATAATAAACATTTATCATGATTATAAGGAAATAAATAATAACTTTATTATTGCCTCTAGGGCATATTTCCTTCAGTCTCCCACTTGCACTAGAGTCAATAATCTAGATTACACTGTAATGATTCTAACACCCATGGAGCCTTGGTGCTGATCATGTTTTGCTCGTGGAAGAGGCTTAGTCAACGGGTCTGCAACATTCAGATCCGTATGTATCTTGCAAATCTCTATGTCTCCCACCTGGACTAGATCCCGGATGGAGTTGAAGCATCTCTTGATGTGTTTGGTCCTTTTGTGAAATCTGGATTCCTTTGCTAAGGCAATTGCACCAGTATTGTCACAAAAGATTTTCATTGGACCCGATGCACTAGGTATGACACCTAGATCGGATATGAACTCCTTCATCCAGACTCCTTCATTTGCTGCTTCCGAAGCAGCTATGTATTCCGCTTCACATGTAGATCCCACTACGACGCTTTGTTTAGAACTGCACCAACTGACAGCTCCACCGTTTAATGTAAACACGTATCCGGTTTGCGATTTAGAATCGTCCGGATCAGTGTCAAAGCTTGCATCAACGTAACCTTTTACGATGAGCTCTTTGTCACCTCCATATACGAGAAACATATCCTTAGTCCTTTTCAGGTATTTCAGGATGTTCTTGACCACTGTCCAGTGATCCACTCCTGGATTACTTTGGTACCTCCCTGCTAAACTTATAGCAAGGCATACATCAGGTCTGGTACACAGCATTGCATACATGATAGATCCTATGGCTGATGCATAGGGAACATCTTTCATATTCTCTCTATCTTCTGCAGTGGTCGGGCATTGAGTCTTACTCAATTTCACACCTTGTAACACAGGCAAGAACCCTTTCTTTGCTTGATCCATTTTGAACTTCTTCAAAAAATTTGTCAAGGTATGTGCTTTGTGAAAGTCCAATTAAGCGTTTTGATCTATCTCTATAGATCTTAATGCCTAATATGTAAGCAGCTTCACCGAGGTCTTTCATTGAAAAACTTTTATTCAAGTATCCCTTTATGCTATCCAGAAATTCTATATCATTTCCAATCAGTAATGTGTCATCCACATATAATATCAGAAATGCTACAGAGCTCCCACTCACTTTCTTGTAAATACAGGCTTCTCCGAAAGTCTGTATAAAGCCAAATGCTTTGATCACACTATCAAAACGTTTATTCCAACTCCGAGAGGCTTGCACCAGTCCATAAATGGATCGCTGGAGCTTGCACACTTTGTTAACTTCCTTTGGATCGACAAAACCTTCCGGTTGCATCATATACAACTCTTCTTCCAGAAATCCATTCAGGAATGCAGTTTTGACATCCATCTGCCAAATTTCATAATCATAAAATGCGGCAATCGCTAACATGATTCGGACGGACTTAAGCATCGCTACGGGTGAGAAGGTCTCATCATAGTCAATCCCTTGAACTTGCCGAAAACCTTTTGCGACAAGTCGAGCTTTGTAGACAGTAACATTACCATCAGCGTCAGTCTTCTTCTTAAAGATCCATTTATTCTCAATTGCTTGCCGATCATCGGGCAAGTCAACCAAAGTCCATACTTTGTTCTCATACATGGATCCCATCTCAGATTTCATGGCTTCAAGCCACTTTGCGGAATCTGGGCTCACCATCGCTTCTTCATAGTTCGTAGGTTCATCATGATCTAGTAGCATGACTTCCAGAACAGGATTTCCGTACCACTCTGGCGCGGATCTTACTCTGGTTGATCTACGTGGTTCAGTAGTATCTTGATCTGAAGTTTCATGATCATTATCATTGGCTTCCTCACTAACCGGTGTAGGTGTCACTGAAACAGTTTTCTGTGATGAACTACTCTCCAGTAAGGGAGCAGGTACAGTTACCTCGTCAAGTTCCACTTTCCTCCCACTCACTTCTTTCGAGAGAAATTCCTTCTCTAGAAATGATCCATTCTTAGCAATGAATGTTTTGCCTTCGGATCTGGGATAGAAGGTGTACCCAACAGTTTCCTTTGGGTATCCTATGAAGACACATTTCTCCGATTTGGGTTCGAGCTTATCAGGTTGAAGCTTTTTCACATAAGCATCGCAGCCCCAAACTTTAAGAAACGACAACTTTGGTTTCTTGCCAAACCATAGTTCATAAGGCGTCGTCTCAACGGATTTTGATGGTGCCCTATTTAACGTGAATGCGGCCGTCTCTAAAGCATAACCCCAAAATGATAGCGGTAAATCTGTAAGAAACATCATAGATTGCACCATATCTAGTAAAGTACGATTACGACGT
Organism: Triticum aestivum; assembly: GCF_018294505.1. Classification (NCBI taxonomy): domain Eukaryota; kingdom Viridiplantae; phylum Streptophyta; class Magnoliopsida; order Poales; family Poaceae; genus Triticum; species Triticum aestivum. The sequence goes on along the minus strand of NC_057800.1, from coordinate 100,014,478 downwards.
TCGGACACACCATTGCGCTGTGGTGTTCCGGGTGGCGTGAGTTGTGAAACTATTCCACAGTTTTTCAAATGTACACCAAACTCGTAACTCAAATATTCTCCTCCACGATCAGATCGTAGAAACTTTATTTTCTTGTTACGATGATTTTCAACTTCACTCTGAAATTCTTTGAACTTTTCAAATGTTTCAGACTTATGCTTCATTAAGTAGATATATCCATATCTGCTCAAATCATCTGTGAAGGTGAGAAAATAACGATATCCGCCACGAGCCTCAATATTCATCAGACCACATACATCGGTATGTATGATTTCCAACAAATCTGTTGCTCTCTCCATATTACCGAAGAACGGTGTTTTAGTTATCTTGCCCATGAGGCACGGTTCGCAAGTACCAAGTGATTCATAATCAAGTGGTTCCAAAAGTCCATTAGTATGGAGTTTCTTCATGCGTTTTACACCGATATGACCTAAACGACAGTGCCACAAATAAGTTGCACTTTCATTATCAACTCTGTATCTTTTGGTTTCAACATTATGAATATGTGTATTACTACTATCGAGATTTAATAAGAATAGACCACTCTTCAAGGGTGCATGACCATAAAAGATATTACTCATATAAATAGAACAACCATTATTCTCTGATTTAAATGAATAACCGTCTCGCATTAAACAAGATCCAGATATAATGTTCATGCTCAACGCTGGCACCAAATAACAATTATTTAGGTCTAATATTAATCCCGAAGGTAGATGTAGAGGTAGCGTGCCGACCGCGATCACATCGACTTTGGAACCGTTTCCCACGCGCATCGTCACCTTGTCCTTTGCCAGTGCCCGCTTATTCTGTAGTCCCTGTTTCGAGTTGCAAATATTAGCAACAGAACCAGTATCAAATACCCAGGTGCTACTGCGAGCTCTAGTAAGGTACACATCAATAACATGTATATCACATATACCTTTGTTCACCTTGCCATCCTTCTTATCCGCCAAATACTTGGGGCAGTTCCGCTTCCAGTGACCAGTCTGCTTGCAGTAGAAGCACTCAGTTTCAGGCTTAGGTCCAGACTTGGGTTTCTTCTCTTGAGCAGCAACTGGCTTGCTGTTCTTCTTGAAGTTCCCTTTCTTCTTTCCTTTGCCCTTTTTCTTGAAACTAGTGGTTTTGTTAACCATCAATACTTGATGCTCCTTTTTGATTTCTACCTCCGCAGCTTTCAGCATTGCGAAGAGCTCGGGAATAGTCTTGTTCATCCCTTGCATATTATAGTTCATCACGAAGCTCTTGTAGCTTGGTGGCAGTGATTGGAGAATTCTGTCAATGATGCAATCATCTGGAAGATTAACTCCCAATTGAATCAAGTGATTATTGTACCCAGACATTTTGAGTATATGCTCACTGACAGAACTGTTCTCCTCCATCTTGCAGTTATAGAACTTATTGGAGACTTCATATCTCTCAATTCGGGCATTTGCTTGAAATATTAACTTCAACTCCTGGAACATCTCATATGCTCCATGACGTTCAAAACGTCGTTGAAGTCCCGATTCTAAGCCGTAAAGCATGGCACACTGAACTATTGAGTAGTCATCAGCTTTGCTCTGCCAGACGTTCATAACATCTGGCGTTGCTCCAGCAGCAGGCCTGGCACCCAGCGGTGCTTCCAGGACGTAATTCTTCTGTGCAGCAATGAGGATAATCCTCAAGTTACGGACCCAGTCCGTGTAATTGCTACCATCATCTTTCAACTTTGCTTTCTCAAGGAACGCATTAAAATTTAACGGAACAACAGCACGAGCCATCTATCTACAATCAACATAAACAAGCAAGATACTATCAGGGACTAAGTTCATGATAAATTTTAAGTTCAATTAATCATATTACTAAAGAACTCCCACTTAGATAGACATCCCTCTAATCCTCTAAGTGATCACGTGATCCAAATCAACTAAACCATAACCGATCATCACGTGAGATGGAGTAGTTTTCAATGGTGAACATCGTTATGTTGATCATATCTACTATATGATTCACGCTCGACCTTTCGGCCTCCGTGTTCCGAGGCCATATCTGCATATGCTAGGCTCGTCAAGTTTAACCTGAGTATTCTGCGTGTGCAAAACTGGCTTGCACCCGTTGTAGATGGACGTAGAGCTTATCACACCCGATCATCACGTGGTGTCTGGGCACGACGAACTTTGGCAACGGTGCATACTCAGGGAGAACACTTCTTGATAATTTAGTGAGAGATCATCTTATAATGCTACCGTCAATCAAAGCAAGATAAGATGCATAAAAGGATAAACATCACATGCAATCAATATAAGTGATATGATATGGCCATCATCATCTTGTGCTTGTGATCTCCATCTCCGAAGCACCGTCATGATCACCATCGTCACCGGCGCGACACCTTGATCTCCATCGTAGTATCGTTGTCGTCTCGCCAATCTTATGCTTCCACGACTATCACTACCGTTTAGTAATAAAGTAAAGCATTACATCGCGATTGCATTGCATACAATAAAGCGACAACCATATGGCTCCTGCCAGTTGCCGATAACTTGGTTACAAAACATGATCATCTCATACAATAAAATTCAGCATCATGCCTTGACCATATCACATCACAACACGCCCTGCAAAAACAAGTTAGACGTCCTCTACTTTGTTGTTGCATGTTTTTACGTGGCTGCTACGGGCTTAAGTAAGAACCAATCTCACCTACGCATCAAAACCACAACGATACTTTGTCAAATAGACTCCGTTTTAACCTTCACAAGGACCGGGCGTAGCCATACTTGGTTCAACTAAAGTTGGAGAGGCAGTCGCCCGCAAGCCATCTCTGTGCAAAGCACGTCGAGGGAACCGGTCTCGCGTAAGCGTACGCGTAAGGTTGGTCCGGGTCGTCTCGTCCAACAATACCGCCGAACCAAAGTATGACATGCTGGTAGGCAGTATGACTTGTATCGTCCACAACTCACTTGTGTTCTACTCGTGCATATAACATCAACATAAATAACCTAGGCTCTGATACCACTGTTGGGTTTTGTAGTAATTTCAAAAAAAATTCCTACGCACACGCAAGATCATGTGATGCATAGCAACGAGGGGGAGAGTATTGTCTACGTACCCTACGCAGACCGACTGCGGAAGCGATGACACGACATAGAGGAAGTAGTCGTACGTCTTCTCGATCCAACCGATCAAGCACCGAAACTACAGCACCTCCGAGTTCGAGCACACGTTCAGCTCGATGACGATCCCCGGACTCCGATCCAGCAAAGTGTCGGGGAAGAGTTCCGTCAGCACGACGGCGTGGTGACGATCTTGATGAACTACAGCAGCAGGGCTTCGCCTAAACTCCGCTACAGTATTATCGAGGAATATGGTGGCAGGGGGCACCGCACACGGCTAAGGAATCGATCACGTGGATCAACTTGTGTCAACTTGTGTGTTTAGAGGTGCCCCTGCCTCTGTATATAAAGGAGGAGAGGAGGGGAGGCTGGCCGGCCAAGGGGGGGAGGCGCAGGAGAGTCCTACTCCCTCTGGGAGTAGGATTCCCCCTCCAATCCTAGTCCAACTAGGATTCCTCGGAGGGGAAAAGAGGAGGAGGGGGCCGGCCACCTCTCCTAGTCCTAATAGGACTAGGGGAAGGGGGGGCGCGCAGCCCATCTAGGGCAGCCCCTTCTCTTTTCCACTAAGGCCCACTATGGCCCAAATAGCTCCCGGGGGGTTCCGGTAACCCTCTCGGTATTCCGGTAAAATCCCGATTTCACCCGGAACACTTCCGATATCCAAATATAGGCTTCCAATATATCAATCTTTATGTCTCGGCCATTTCGAGACTCCTCGTCATGTCCGTGATCACATCCGGGACTCCGAACAACCTTCGGTACATCAAAATGCATAAACTCATAATATAACTGTCATCGTAACCTTAAGCGTGCGGACCCTACGGGTTCGAGAACAATGTAGACATGACCGAGACACGTCTCCGGTCAATAACCAATAGCGGGACCTGGATGCCCATATTGGCTCCTACATATTCTACGAAGATCTTTATCGGTCAGACTGCATAACAACATACGTTGTTCCCTTTGTCATCGGTATGTTACTTGCCCGAGATTCGATCATCGGTATCCAATACCTAGTTCAATCTCGTTACCGGCAAGTCTCTTTACTCGTTCTGTAATACATCATCTCACAACTAACATATTAGTTATAATGCTTGCAAGGCTTATGTGATGTGTATTACCGAGAGGGCCCAGAGATACCTCTCCGACAATCGGAGTGACAAATCCTAATCTCGAAATACGCCAACCCAACATTGACCATTGGAGACACCTGTAGTACTCCTTTATAATCACCCAGTTACGTTGTGACGTTTGGTAGTACCCAAAGTGTTCCTCCGGTAAACGGGAGTTGCATAATCTCATAGTCATAGGAACATGTATAAGTCATGAAGAAAGCAATAGCAACATACTAAACGATCGGGTGCTAAGCTAATGGAATGGGTCATGTCAATCAGATCATTCTACTAATGATGTGACCTCGTTAATCAAATAACAACTCATTGTTCATGGTTAGGAAACATAACCATCTTTGATTAACGAGCTAGTCAAGTAGAGGCATACTAGTGACACTATGTTTGTCTATGTATTCACACATGTATTATGTTTCCGGTAAATACAATTCTAGCATGAATAATAAACATTTATCATGATTATAAGGAAATAAATAATAACTTTATTATTGCCTCTAGGGCATATTTCCTTCATCTTCCATTTATTTGCTTTTGTTGCCTTGTCATTTGTTTGCGTGTTCCATCTTACCATGTCATCATCCGCATTGCATTATCATGTTTTCGAAACTTGCATCCGTCCGGGTTCCCCCAGTTCCATCCGTTATCTGTTCTGAACCCAGACACACTTGCACGCACCCCGGCACGTCCGAATATTATTTTAGAAGTGGTCGGAAAATTGTTCTTGGAATGGGATGAAAGTTGGCGTGCGATGTTGTTTTGTTGTTAGTAGACCGCCTGCCAAGTTTCATTGCGTTCGGAGTCCGTTTGACGCCCCAACGGATAACTATAGCGACATTATAGTCGGTCAAAACGTCGGACGTTTTCGGTCTTCGGAAACAGTCACCGGGCCTCTCCTCTTCTCTCTTCTCAGCCCTCTGCCTTCTGCACTACCTCTCACCGTCAGGCCCTACCTAACCTCTCTCGTCAGCCTGCGGCCCTCCTCGCGCGCGCGCCCGAAAGCTGTCCCGGACGCGACCCGGACAGTCGTCACCGTTGGATCCGGATCATCCCCGAACATCTACAAAACGTCTCCGTTTTTCTCTTTGGGCTACCTAACCTATTTTTCCCGTCCGTCCGATTAAGATCGGAGGGACCTAATGCCCCTATCCAAAAATCCACTTACTACATATAGACCAGTCCCCTAGGCAGCAACCCTAAAATCTAGGGTCTTGTCCCGTCGAGCCGCCGCCACCTACCGTATCTTCCTCGGGATCCAGATCCAATCCACCTCCTCGCCTCGATCCAACCGCATCTCGCAGCGCCAGCAGAACCCCGTCAAGCCCGCGCCAAGCCCCTGCCTTGTCGAGCTTTTCCTCGCCGCCCGGATCATTTCCCCAATCGCCGGACCTCCCTGCAAGCGTCGCCGCCGGCGACCACAGGCCCAGCGCCCTGCCTTGCCTCCTTCCCTCGCTCTTCTTCCTCCATTGCCCCTCTCTCACAGTGTGTTCCCCTCTTTCTCTCATGTCTCTGCAGGAACCGAGCAACACCTTCCCTCCCTGCCGTCTCTGCCTCCCTCGACCTCACCGACCGGAGCACCAGGTGACCAGAGGCCTTGCCATGGCCATGGAGCTCCAAGCATCTTGTTGCCGCCGTCCGATCTGCTTCAGAACTCCGTCAAGTCCCACGCCGCGCCGTACTGCTCCGCTCCCGGCGGCCTCCACCTCGCCTGCCCGTGAAGCTCCATCCGCCGCCGCTGCCCCGTTTTGCCAATCGCCGCGCCCCTGCTTCGTCCTGCTGCAGGAGGAGCAGAGAGTCAGCGCCCAGCCGCCCAGAGCAGAGGACGAGCGCCTCGCCCGCTCGCGTTGACCCGCTCGACCGCCCGGATCCGCCGCGTCCACAGCCGGCCTCCTCTCCAGCTTCGCGCCAAGCCCCTGCCTCGCCGGAGTCTTCTCCTCGCCGCCGCGTTCGTCAAGTCCCTGCCGTCGCCGCTTCTTTGTCTCTGTCGAGCAGAGAACGAACAACGAACGCACGCAGCCACCGCTCGCGTTGACTACACCCCTTCCACCTCCTAGTCGATCCAGCCGCAGCGCTCCGAGGCCCAGCACCGGCCTGCCTTTGCCTTCCAGATCTGGGCCGAAGCCCATGGTGAGGCCCAGCGGAGCCTCTGTTGTTTTTTTTTCTTTCTGTAGACCCAGTTTGCTTCAGATTCGGCCCGATAGGGTTTTTTCCCTGTTCTACAATTTTGTTCTTTTTTTCAGAGTCAGCAGATGTGCAGGAAACCCCCTAGACAACATGCATATAATAACTCACAATTGGTGCATCGGATTAAAATGAATTATATAGGAAAAATGCTTAGATTTATGTGTAGGTTAATTATATCCAACTTTCATGCATGTTTGAAATGGTTAAAATGCTGTTTGTTTAAATTTGTTTAAATAACTTGCTAAAATGCTTTATTTCATAACTAAATAACCGTAGCTCCAAATTAAATAATCTTTATATGTAAATGGGGTAGAAAAATGCCTAGTTTAACATGGTGTACTTGTTTTGCATGTTTAATAACTCTAAAATTGTGTTTAGGGCAGAACAGTACCAAATCTATAATATGCTCATGAGGAGTTTCCGGAATTGTTGTTCGTTGCTTCCGGCCTCATTTAAACTTGCCTAGATTAGATAGTTTCATCATGCTTCACCTCTTGCCATGCTAACAACATTTAATATTGTTGGATACATAAATGAGAGAGAACTAAATAAGTCATGTGGTGTTTTCTTCAATATGCAACTCCGTTGCATAATGAGCTCCACTTAATTTGTAGAATTGTTTGTGCACTTTGCCATGCCATGCTTCATTAAACCGTACATGCATCATACTCGATTGTGCATCACGCCATGTTGATGTGTTGGTTGTTTACTATGTTGTTTGCTTCTTTCCGGTGTTGCTTCTTCGGCTTGGTTCCGATAACGTCGTGTGTGTGAGGATCCGTTCGACTACGTCCGTTTGTCTTCTTCATGGACTCGTTCTTCTTCCTTGCGGGATTTCAGGCAAGATGACCATACCCTCGAAATCACTTCTATCTTTGCTTGCTAGTTGCTCGCCCTTTTGCTATGCCTATGCTGCAATACCTACCACTTGCTTATCATGCCTCCCATATTGTGCATCTATATACTTGGTAAAGGGTGGAAGGTTCGGCCTTATGCATGGTGTTTTGTTCCACTCTTGCCGCCCTAGTTTCCGTCATACCGGTGTTATGTTTCTGGATTTTGCGTTCCTTACGCGGTTGGGTTATAATGGGAACCCCTTGACAGTTCGCCTTGAATAAAACTCCTCCAGCAAGGCCCAACCTTGGTTTTACCATTCGCCACCAACCTTTTTTCCCTTGGGAGTCGCTGAAGGAAATATGCCCTAGAGGCAATAATAAAGTTATTATTTATTTCCTTATATCATGATAAATGTTTATTATTCATGCTAGAATTGTATTAACCGGAAACATAATACATGTGTGAATACATAGACAAACAGAGTGTCACTAGTATGCCTCTACTTGACTAGCTCGTTAATCAAAGATGGTTATGTTTCCTAACCATGGACAAAGAGTTGTTATTTGATTAACAGGATCACATCATTAGGTGAATGATCTGATTGACATGACCCATTCCATTAGCTTAGCACCCGATCGTTTAGTATGTTGCTATTGCTTTCTTCATGACTTATACATGTTCCTATGACTATGAGATTATGCAACTCCCCTTTGCCGGAGGAACACTTTGTGTGCTACCAAACGTCACAACGTAAATGGGTGATTATAAAGGTGCTCTACAGGTGTCTCCAAAGGTACATGTTGGGTTGGCGTATTTCGAGATTAGGATTTGTCACTCCGAATGTCGGAGAGGTATCTTTGGGCCCTCTCGGTAATGCACATCACATAAGCCTTGCAAGCATTGCAACTAATGAGTTAGTTGCGAGATGATGTATTACGAAACGAGTAAAGAGACTTGCCGGTAACGATATTGAACTAGGTATTGAGATACCGACGATCGAATCTCGGGCAAGTAACATACCGATGACAAAGGGAACAACGTATGTTGTTATGCGGTCTGACCGATAAAGATCTTCGTAGAATATGTGGGAGCCAATATGAGCATCCAGGTTCCTCTATTGGTTATTGACCGGAGACGTGCCTCGGTCATATCTACATTGTTCTCGAACCCGTAGGGTCCGCACGCTTAAGGTTTTGATGACAGTTATATTATGAGTTTATGCATTTTGATGTACCGAAGTTTGTTCGGAGTCTCGGATGTGATCACGGACATGACGAGGAGTCTCGAAATGGTCGAGACATAAAGATTGATATATTGGAAGCCTATATTTGGATATCGGAAGTGTTCCGGGTGAAATCGGGATTTTACCGGAGTACCGGGAGGTTACCGGAACCCCCTGGGAGGTACATGGGCCTTAGTGGGCCTTAGTGGAAGAGAGGAGAGGTGGCCAGGGCTGGGCCGTGCACCCCTCCCCCCTAGTCCGAATAGGACAAGGAGAGGGTGGCGGCGCCCCTCCTTCCTTCTCTCTCTCCTCTTTCCCACTTCACGAATCCTATTCCAACAAGGAAAGGGGGGAATCCTACTCCCGGTGGGAGTAGGACTCCTCCTGGCGCGCCCTCTCCTGGCCGGCCGCACCCCCCCCTTTGATCCTTTATATACGGAGGCAGGGGACACCCCATAGAGACAAGTTGAGCCACGTGATCACATTCTTAGCCGTGTGCGGTGCCCCCTTCCACCATAGTCCTTGATAATATTGTAGCGGTGCTTAGGCGAAGCCCTGCGACGGTAGTACATCAAGATCGTCACCACGCCGTCGTGCTGACGGAACTCTTCCCCAACACTTTGCTGGATCGGAGTCCGGGGATCGTCATCGAGCTGAACGTGTGCTAAAACTCGGAGGTGCCGTAGTTTCGGTGCTTGATCGGTCCGGCCGTGAAGACATACGACTACATCAACCGCGTTGTGTTAACGCTTTCGCTGTCGGTCTACAAGGGTACGTAGATCACACTCTCCCCTCTCGTTGCTATGCATCACCATGATCTTGCGTGTGCGTAGGAATTTTTTTGAAACTACTACGTTCCCCAACAGTGGCATCCGAGCCTAGGTTTTATATGTTGATGTTATATGCATGAGTAGAACACAAGTGAGTTGTGGGCGATATAAGTCATACTGCTTACCAGCATGTCATACTTTGGTTCGGCGGTATTGTTGGACGAAGCGGCCCGGACCGACATTACGCGTATGCTTACGCGAGACCGGTTCTCCCAACGTGCTTTGCACATAGGTGGCTTGCGGGTGACAGTTTCTCCAACTTTAGTTGAACTGAGTGTGGCTACGCCCGGTCCTTGCGAAGGTTAAAACAGCACCAACTTGACAGACTATCGTTGTGGTTTTGATGCGTAGGTAAGATTGGTTCTTGCTTAAGCCCGTAGCAGCCACGTAAAACTTGCAACAACAAAGTAGAGGACGTCTAACTTGTTTTTGCAGGGCATGTTGTGATGTGATATGGTCAAGACATGATGCTAAATTTTTATTGTATGAGATGATCATGTTTTGTAACCGAATTATCGGCAACTGGCAGGAGCCATATGGTTGTCGCTTTATTGTATGCAATGCAATCGCGCTGTAATGCTTTACTTTATCACTAAGCGGTAGCGATAGTCGTGGAAGCATAAGATTGGCGAGACGACAACGATGCTACGATGGAGATCAAGGTGTCGCGCCGGTGACGATGGTGATCACGACGGTGCTTCGAAGATGGAGATCACAAGCACAAGATGATGATGGCCATATCATATCACTTATATTGATTGCATGTGATGTTTATCTTTTATGCATCTTATCTTTCTTTGATTGACGGTAGCATTATAAGATGATCTCTCACTAATTATCAAGAAGTGTTCTCCCTGAGTATGCACCGTTGCGAAAGTTCTTCGTGCTGAGACACCACGTGATGATCGGGTGTGATAGGCTCTACGTTCAAATACAACGGGTGCAAAATAGTTGCACACGCGGAATACTCAGGTTATACTTGACGAGCCAAGCATATACAGATATGGCCTCAGAACACGGAGACCGAATGGTCGAGCGTGAATCATATAGTAGATATGATCAACATAGTGATGTTCACCAATGAAACTACTCCATCTCACATGATGATCGGACATGGTTTAGTTGATTTGGATCACGTAATCACTTAGAGGATTAGAGGGATATCTATCTAAGTGGGAGTTCTTTAAGTAAATTAATTGAACCTAAATTTATCATGAAACTTAGTACCTGATAGTATCTTGCTTGTTTATGCTTGATTGTAGATAGATGGCTCGTGTTGTTGTTCCGTTGAATTTTAATGCGTTTCTTGAGAAAGCAAAGTTGAAAGATGATGGTAGCAATTACACAGACTGGGTCCGTAACTTGAGGATTATCCTCATTGCTGCACAGAAGAATTACGTCCTGGAAGCACCGCTGGGTGCCAGGCCTGCTGCTGGAGCAACGCCAGATATTATGAACGTCTGGCAGAGCAAAGCTGATGACTACTCGATAGTTCAGTGTGCCATTCTTTATGACTTAGAATCGGAACTTCAACGACGTTTTGAACATCATGGAGCATATGAGATGTTCCAGGAGTTGAAGTTAATATTTCAAGCAAATGCCCGGATTGAGAGATATGAAGTCTCCAATAAGTTCTATAGCTGCAAGATGGAGGAGAACGGTTCTGTCAGTGAGCATATACTCAAAATGTCTGGGTATAATAATCACTTGATTCAATTGGGAGTTAATCTTTCGGATGATTGCGTCATTGACAGAATTCTTCAATCACTTCCACCAAGCTACAAGAGCTTCGTGATGAACTATAATATGCAAGGGATGAATAAGACTATTCCCGAGCTCTTCGCAATGCTGAAAGCTGCGGAGGTAGAAATCAAGAAGGAGCATCAAGTGTTGATGGTCAACAAGACCACTAGTTTCAAGAAAAAGGGCAAAGGAAAGAAGAAGGGGAACTTCAAAAAGAACAGGAAGCAAGTTGCTACTCAGGAGAAGAAACCCAAACCTGGACCTAAGCCTGAAACTGAGTGCTTCTACTGCAAGCAGACTGGTCACTGGAAGCGGAACTGCCCCAAGTATTTGGCGGATAAGAAGGATGGCAAGGTGAACAAAGGTATATGTGATATACATTTTATTGATGTGTACCTTACTAATGCTCGCAGTAGCACCTGGGTATTTGATACTGGTTCTGTTGCTAATATTTGCAACTCGAAACAAGGACTACGGATTAAGCGAAGATTGGCTAAGGACGAGGTGACGATGCGCGTGGGAAACGGTTCCAAAGTCGATGTGATCGCAGTCGGCACGCTACCTCTACATCTACCTTCGGGATTAATATTAGACCTAAATAATTGTTATTTGGTGCCAGCGTTAAGCATGAACATTATATCTGGATCTTGTTTGATGCGAGACGGTTATTCATTTAAATCTGAGAATAATGGTTGTTCTATTTATATGAGTAATATCTTTTATGATCATGCACCCTTAAAGAGTGGTCTATTCTTATTGAATCTCGATAGTAGTGACACACATATTCATAGTGTTGAAGCCAAAAGATGCAGAGTTGATAATGATAGTGCAACTTATTTGTGGCACTGCCGTTTAGGTCATATCGGTATAAAGCGCATGAAGAAACTCCATACCGATGGGCTTTTGGAACCACTTGATTATGAATCACTTGGTACTTGCGAACCGTGCCTTATGGGTAAGATGACAAAAACACCGTTCTCCGGTACTATGGAGAGAGCAACAGATTTATTGGAAATCATACATACAGATGTATGTGGTCCGATGAATATTGAGGCTCGTGGCGGATATCGTTATTTTCTCACCTTCATAGATGACTTAAGCAGATATGGGTATATCTACTTAATGAAACATAAGTCTGAAACGTTTGAAAAGTTCAAAGAATTTCAGAGTGAAGTTGAAAATCATCGTAACAAGAAAATAAAATTCCTATGATCTGATCGTGGAGGAGAATATTTGAGTTACGAGTTTGGTGTACATTTGAAAAATTGTGGAATAGTTTCACAACTCACGCCACCCGGAACACCACAGCGTAATGGTGTGTCCGAACGTCGTAATCGTACTTTACTGGATATGGTGCGATCTATGATGTCTCTTACTGATTTACCGCCACTGTTTTAGGGATATGCTTTAGAGACGACCGCATTCACGTTAAATAGGGCACCATCAAAATCCGTTGAGATGACGCCTTATGAACTGTGGTTTGGCAAGAAACCAAAGTTGTCGTTTCTGAAAGTTTGGGGCTGCGATGCTTATGTGAAAAAGCTTCAACCTGATAAGCTCGAACCCAAATCGGAGAAATGTGTCTTCATAGGATATCCAAAGGAAACTATTGGATACACCTTCTATCGCAGATCCGAAGGCAGACTTTTGTTGCTAAATTTGGAAACTTTCTCGAGAAGGAGTTTCTCTCGAAAGAAGTGAGTGGGAGGAAAGTAGAACTTGACGAGGTAACTGTACCTACTCCCTTATTGGAAAGTAGTACATCACAGAAACCTGTTTTTGTGACACCTACACCAGTTAGTGAGGAAGCTATTGATGATGATCATGAAACTTCAGAACAAGATACTACTGAACCTCGTAGATCAACCAGAGTGAGATCCGCGCCAGAGTGGTACGGTAATCCTGTTCTGGAAGTCATGCTACTAGATCATGATGAACCTACAAACTATGAAGAAGCGATGGTGAGCCCAGATTCTGCAAAATGGCTAGAAGCCATGAAATCTGAGATGGGATCCATGTATGAGAACAAAGTATGGACTTTGGTTGACTTGCCCAATGATCAGCAAGCAATTGAGAATAAATGGATCTTCAAGAAGAGACTGACGCTGACGGTAATATTACTGTCTACAAAGCTCAACTTGTCACAAAAGGTTTTCGGCAAGTTCAAGGGATTGACTACGATGAGACCTTCTCACCTGTAGCGATGCTTAAGTCTGTCCGAATCATGTTAGCAATTGCCGCATTTTATGATTATGAAATTTGGTAGATGGATGTCAAAACTGCATTCCTGAATGGATTTCTGGAAGAAGAGTTGTATATGATGCAACCAGAAGGTTTTGTCGATCCGAAGGGAGCTAACAAAGTGTGCAAGCTCCAGCGATCCATATATGGACTAGTGCAAGTCTCTCGGAGTTGGAATAAACGCTTTGATAGTGTGATCAAAGCATTTGGTTTTATACAGACTTTTGGAGAAGCCTGTATTTATAAGAAAGTGAGTGGGAGCTCTGTAGCATTTCTGATATTATATGTGGATGAAATATTACTATTTGGAAATGATATAGAATTTCTAGATAGCATAAAGGGATACTTGAATAAGAGTTTTTCAATGAAAGACCTCGGTGAAGCTGCTTACATATTAGGCATTAATATCTATAGAGATAGATCAAGACGCTTAATTGGACTTTCACAAAGCACATACCTTGACAAAGTTTTGAAGAAGTTCAAGATGGATCAAGCAAAGAAAGGGTTCTTGCCTGTGTTACAAGGTGTGAAGTTGAGTAAGACTCAATGCCCGACCACTGCAGAAGATAGAGAGAAAATGAAAGATGTTCCCTATGCTTCAGCCATAGGCTCTATCATGTATGCAATGTTGTGTACCAGACCTGATGTGTGCCTTGCTATAAGTCTAGCAGGGAGGTACCAAAGTGATCCAGGAATGGATCACTGGACAGCGGTCAAGAACATCCTGAAATACCTGAAAAGGACTAAGGATATGTTTCTCATATATGGAGGTGACAAAGAGCTCGTCGTAAAAGGTTACGTTGATGCAATCTTTGACACTGATCCAGACGATTCTAAATCGCAAACCGGATACGTGTTTACATTAAACGATGGACCTGTCAGTTGGTGCAGTTCTAAACAAAGCGTTGTGGCGGGATCTACATGTGAAGCGGAGTACATAGCTGCTTCGGAAGCAGCAAATGAAGGAGTCTGGATGAAGGAGTTCATATCCGATCTAGGTGTCATACCTAGTGCATCGGGTCCAATGAAAATCTTTTGTGATAATACTGGTGCAATTGCCTTGGCAAAAGAATTCAGATTTCACAAGAGAACCAAGCACATCAAGAGACGCTTCAATTCCATCTGGGATCTAGTCCAGGTGGGAGACATAGAGATTTGCAAGATACATACAGATCTGAATGTTACAGACCCGTTGACTAAGCCTCTTCCACGAGCAAAACATGATCAGCACCAAAGCTCCATGGGTGTTAGAATCATTACTGTGTAATCTAGATTATTGACTCTAGTGCAAGTGGGAGACTGAAGGAAATATGCCCTAGAGGCAATAATAAAGTTATTATTTATTTCCTTATATCATGATAAATGTTTATTATTCATGCTAGAATTGTATTAACCGGAAACATAATACATGTGTGAATACATAGACAAACAGAGTGTCACTAGTATGCCTCTACTTGACTAGCTCGTTAATCAAAGATGGTTATGTTTCCTAACCATGGACAAAGAGTTGTTATTTGATTAACGGGATCACATCATTAGGTGAATGATCTGATTGACATGACCCATTCCATTAGCTTAGCACCCGATCGTTTAGTATGTTGCTATTGCTTTCTTCATGACTTATACATGTTCCTATGACTATGAGAGTATGCAACTCCCGTTTGCCGGAGGAACACTTTGTGTGCTACCAAACGTCACAACGTAAATGGGTGATTATAAAGGTGCTCTACAGGTGTCTCCAAAGGTACATGTTGGGTTGGCGTATTTTGAGATTAGGATTTGTCACTCCGAATGTCGGACAGGTATCTCTGGGCCCTCTTGGTAATGCACATCACATAAGCCTTGCAAGCATTGCAACTAATGAGTTAGTTGCGAGATGATGTATTACGAAACGAGTAAAGAGACTTGCCGGTAACGAGATTGAACTAGGTATTGAGATACCGACGATCGAATCTCGGGCAAGTAACATACCGATGACAAAGGGAACAACGTATGTTGTTATGCGGTCTGACCGATAAAGATCTTCGTAGAATATGTGGGAGCCAATATGAGCATCCAGGTTCCGCTATTGGTTATTGACCGGAGACGTGTCTCGGTCATATCTACATTGTTCTCGAACCCGTAGGGTCCGCACGCTTAAGGTTTTGATGACAGTTATATTATGAGTTTATGCATTTTGATGTAACGAAGTTTGTTCGGAGTCCCGGATGTGATCACGGACATGGCGAGGAGTCTCGAAATGGTCGAGACATAAAGATTGATATATTGGAAGCCTATATTTGGATATCGGAAGTGTTTCGGGTGAAATCGGGATTTTACCGGAGTACCGGGAGGTTACCGGAACCCCCCGGGAGGTACATGGGCCTTAGTGGGCCTTAGTGGAAGAGAGGAGAGGTGGCCAGGGCTGGGCCACGCGCCCCTCCCCCCTAGTCCGAATAGGACAAGGAGAGGGGGGCGGCGCCCCCCCCTTCCTTCTCTCTCTCCTCTTTCCCACTTCACGAATCCTATTCCAACAAGGAAAGGGGGGAATCCTACTCGCGGTGGGAGTAGGACTCCTCCTGGCGGGCCCTCTCCTGGCCGGCCGCACCCCCCCCCCCTTTGATCCTTTATATACGGAGGCAGGGGACACCCCATAGAGACAAGTTGATCCACGTGATCATATTCTTAGCCATGTGCGGTGCCCCCTTCCACCATAGTCCTCGATAATATTGTAGCGGTGCTTAGGCGAAGCCCTGCGACGGTAGTACATCAAGATCGTCACCACGCCGTCGTGCTGACGGAACTCTTCCCCGACACTTTGCTGGATCGGAGTCCGGGGATCGTCATCGAGCTGAACGTGTGCTAAAACTCGGAGGTGCCGTAGTTTCGGTGCTTGATCGGTCGGGCCGTGAAGACATACGACTACATCAACCGCGTTGTGCTAACGCTTCCGCTGTCGGTCTACAAGGGTACGTAGATCACACTCTCCCCTCTCGTTGCTATGCATCACCATGATCTTGCGTGTGCGTAGGAATTTTTTTGAAATTACTACGTTCCCCAACAGTCACGCATCCCGAGGGTCATCTTTATTTTAACCCCTCCCCCCTCCGGGCCAGTGCTTGTCTAAGTGTTGGTCCGAACTAGAGTCCTTTGCAGCGCCACCTCGGGGAACTTGAGGGCTGGTTTTAGTTGTACGGAGCGCTCATCCGGTGTTGCCCTGAGAACGAGATATGTGCAGCTCCTATCAGGATGTCGGCGCATCGGGCGGTCTTGCTGGTCTTGTTTTACCTGTCGAAATGTTTTGTAACCGGGATTCCAAGCCTGATCGGGTCTTCCCGCTAGAAGGAATATCCTTCGTTGACTGTGAGAGCTTGTGATGGGCTAAGTTGGGACACCCCTGCAGGGATTTGAACTTTTGAAAGCCGTGCCCGCGGTTATGGGCAGATGGGAATGTGTTAATGTCCGGTTGTAGAAAACCTGAAGTTGACCTTAATTAAAATACATCAACCGCGTGTGTAACCGTGATGGTCTCTTCTCGGCGGAGTCCGGGAAGTGAACACAGTGTTGGAGTTATGCTTGACGTAGGTTGTTCTAGGATCACTTCTTGATCATACTTTTATCGACCGTGCTTTGCCTTCTCTTCTCGCTCTCATTTGCATATGTTAGCCACCATATATGCTAGTCGCTTGCTGCAGCTCCACCTCATACCTTTTACCTTACCCATAAGCTTAAATAGTCTTGATCGCGAGGGTGTGAGATTGCTGAGTCCCCGTGACTCACAGATACTTCCAAAACCAGCTTGCAGGTGCCGTTGAACCGTGCAGATGACGCAACCAAGCTCACGGAGGAGCTCGATGAAGATCTTGTCATTTGTGTTGTTTCTTTCTAGTTGATCAACAGTGGAGCCCGGTTGGGGTCGATCGGGGATCTGTGTAGCTTTTGGGGTAGTCTTCTTTTATTTTGGCTCCGTAGTCGGGCCCTGATTGTATTTGGATGATGTAATGCTTTTTTCATGTATTTGTGTGAAGTGGCGATTGTAAGCCAACTATGTATCTCTTTCCCTTATGTATTACATGGGTTGTGTGAAGATTACCTCACTTGCGACATTGCTTTCAATGCGGTTATGCCTCTAAGTCGTGCTTCGACACGTGGGAGATATAGCCGCATCAAGGGCGTTACAAGCGTACACCTATATTGTGGTGTGATAACTTAGGGGCAACTTACCTAACGGCGAATCCAGTGTTTCATGCTCGTACTAAACACATTGAGATTGATTTCCATTTTGTGAGAGAATGAGTAGCTGCTTGTGAACTGGAAATCAGGTTTATTTTTACAGATGATCAGTTAGCTGATGTATTTACCAAACCCTCTAGTAGACAGATGCTAGACCGCTTTAGAACCAATCTGAATCTTGTATGTAGTTCAGATTGAGGGGGCATGTAAAATAGGGTCTAGTTTATTGTACTTGTACACATACTCGTATACGTATATAACTGTATTGTGATCATCTATATATTGAGACGTGAGGCTGGATGTCAACCACCCACGCAAAACCCTAAACCCTATGTTTAACTTCCATCCCTTGCCAAGCAGGCAGCAGCCCTTGTACTTCTGACAATTTCTCTCCCTATTTCTTTCCTCGTCACACCACTCCTTACATTTGCATCATTCACATATATTCTTGATAATTTCACTTCAAACTTGTTCAATTTGAAACAAGTTTAATTTGTGTTATTCTCAAAAGATTCTCACTTAAAAAAATCCCATTTGGATAGTTTCAAATATTTTCACTAGCCTTTCAATATTTCCTTGCCATTTAGGAAATGTCATATATTTTGATTCAGTTTTCTATTATTTCACTCACTCTTTACAGTATAGAAAAAGATCAAAATTATAGTTCATAGCTGTTCACATCAACTTCAATTATTTTAGTCAAATTTGAACAAGTTAGGAACAATGGTGTGAGCAAAAACGACAATACATTGAAGGTCAAAACTTGTTAGGAGGTTTCAGAAACAACACAGAATATATCGAGTCTTTGTTGCCATGGAACATTTGTAATTTAGTCCATGTAATGGATCTTTCATTAAAGCTTGTTGACGTATCATTGCATAGCATAATTTCAAACTCATTGATAATTTTTTATAATGGAATTGTGTATTTTCAAAGTATTAATGCTTATGTTTTCACCCTCATACCCCCCCCC